>NW_025745988.1:0-35000 GCF_021184085.1 Oncorhynchus gorbuscha | reverse complement strand
ATAGAACCCTGGTACCTAGCCTGTGTGTTTGATAGAACCCTGGTACCTAGCCTGTTTGTGAAGTAACATTTCTAACCTGTGTGTTTGATAGAACCCTGGTACCTAACCTGTTTGTGAAGTAACATTTCTAACCTGTTTGTGAAGTAACATTTCTAACCTGTTTGTGAAGTAACATTTCTAACCTGTTTGTGAAGTAACATTTCTAACATGTGTGTTTGATAGAACCATGGTACCTAGCCTGTTTGTGAAGTAACATTTCTAACCTGTGTGTTTGATAGAACCCTGGTACCTAGCCTGTGTGTTTGATAGAACCCTGGTACCTAGCCTGTTTGTGAAGTAACATTTCTAACCTGTGTGTTTGATAGAACCCTGGTACCTAACCTGTTTGTGAAGTAACATTTCTAACCTGTGTGTTTGATAGAACCCTGGTACCTAGCCTGTTTGTGAAGTAACATTTCTAACCTGTGTGTTTGATAGAACCCTGGTACCTAGCCTGTTTGTGAAGTAACATTTCTAACCTGTGTGTTTGATAGAACCCTGGTACCTAACCTGTTTGTGAAGTAACATTTCTAACCTGTGTGTTTGATAGAACCCTGGTACCTAACCTGTTTGTGAAGTAACATTTCTAACCTGTGTGTTTGATAGAACCCTGGTACCTAGCCTGTTTGTGAAGTAACATTTCTAACCTGTGTGTTTGATAGAACCCTGGTACCTAGCCTGTTTGTGAAGTAACATTTCTAACCTGTGTGTTTGATAGAACCCTGGTACCTAGCCTGTTTGTGAAGTAACATTTCTAACCTGTGTGTTTGATAGAACCCTGGTACCTAGCCTGTTTGTGAAGTAACATTTCTAGCCTGTTTGTGAAGTAACATTTCTAACCTGTTTGTGAAGTAACATTTCTAACCTGTTTGTGAAGTAACATTTCTAACCTGTTTGTGAAGTAACATTTCTAACCTGTTTGTGAAGTAACATTTCTAACCTGTTTGTGAAGTAACATTTCTAACCCGTTTGTGAAGTAACATTTCTAACCTGTTTGTGAAGTAACATTTCTAACCTGTTTGTGAAGTAACATTTCTAACCTGTTTGTGAAGTAACATTTCTAACCTGTTTGTGAAGTAACATTTCTAACCTGTGTGTTTGATAGAACCCTGGTACCTAACGTGTGTTTGATAGAACCCTGGTACCTAACCTGTTTGTGAAGTAACATTTCTAACCTGTGTGTTTGATAGAACCCTGGTACCTAACGTGTGTTTGATAGAACCCTGGTACCTAACCTGTTTGTGAAGTAACATTTCTAACCTGTGTGTTTGATAGAACCCTGGTACCTAACCTGTTTGTGAAGTAACATTTCTAACCTGTGTGTTTGATAGAACCCTGGTACCTAACCTGTGTGTGAAGTAACATTTCTAACCTGTGTGTTTGATAGAACCCTGGTACCTAACCTGTTTGTGAAGTAACATTTCTAACCTGTGTGTTTGATAGAACCCTGGTACCTAACCTGTGTGTTTGATAGAACCCTGGTACCTAACGTATAGAACCCTGGTACCTAACCTGTTTGTGAAGTAACATTTCTAACCTGTTTGTGAAGTAACATTTCTAACCTGTTGTTTGATAGAACCCTGGTACCTAGCCTGTTTGTGAAGTAACATTTCTAACCTGTGTGTTTGATAGAACCCTGGTACCTAGCCTCTGTGTTTGATAGAACCCTGTTACCTAACGTGTGTTTGATAGAACCCTGGTACCTAGCCTGTTTGTGAAGTAACATTTCTAACCTGTTTGTGAAGTAACATTTCTAACCTGTGTGTTTGATAGAACCCTGTTACCTAACCTGTGTGTTTGATAGAACCCTGGTACCTAGCCTGTTTGTGAAGTAACATTTCTAACCTGTTTGTGAAGTAACATTTCTAACCTGTTTGTGAAGTAACCTAGCCTGTTTGTGAAGTAACATTTCTAACCTGTGTGTTTGATAGAACCCTGGTACCTAACCTGTGTGTTTGATAGAACCCTGGTACCTAACCTGTTTGTGAAGTAACATTTCTAACCTGTGTGTTTGATAGAACCCTGGTACCTAACCTGTTTGTGAAGTAACATTTCTAACCTGTGTGTTTGATAGAACCCTGGTACCTAACCTGTTTGTGAAGTAACATTTCTAACCTGTGTGTTTGATAGAACCCTGGTACCTAGCCTGTTTGTGAAGTAACATTTCTAACCTGTGTGTTTGATAGAACCCTGGTACCTAGCCTGTTTGTGAAGTAACATTTCTAACCTGTGTGTTTGATAGAACCCTGGTACCTAGCCTGTGTGTTTGATAGAACCCTGGTACCTAACCTGTTTGTGAAGTAACATTTCTAACCTGTGTGTTTGATAGAACCCTGGTACCTAACCTGTTTGTGAAGTAACATTTCTAACCTGTTTGTGAAGAACCTAACCTGTTTGTGAAGTAACATTTCTAACCTGTTTGTGAAGTAACATTTCTAACCTGTGTGTTTGATAGAACCATGGTACCTAGCCTGTTTGTGAAGTAACATTTCTAACCTGTGTGTTTGATAGAACCCTGGTACCTAGCCTGTGTGTTTGATAGAACCCTGGTACCTAGCCTGTTTGTGAAGTAACATTTCTAACCTGTGTGTTTGATAGAACCCTGGTACCTAGCCTGTTTGTGAAGTAACATTTCTAACCTGTGTGTTTGATAGAACCCTGGTACCTAACCTGTGTGTTTGATAGAACCCTGGTACCTAACCTGTGTGTTTGATAGAACCCTGGTACCTAACCTGTTTGTGAAGTAACATTTCTAACCTGTGTGTTTGATAGAACCCTGGTACCTAACCTGTTTGTGATGTAACATTTCTAACCTGTGTTTTGATAGAACCCTGGTACCTAACCTGTTTGTGAAGTAACATTTCTAACCTGTGTGTTTGATAGAACCCTGGTACCTAGCCTGTTTGTGAAGTAACATTTCTAACTTGTGTTTTGATAGAACCCTTTCCTAACCTGTGTGTTTGATAGAACCCTGTTACCTAACCTGTTTTGATAGAACCCTTCCTAACCTGTTTGTGAAGTAACATTTCTAACCTGTTTGTGAAGTAACATTTCTAACCTGTGTGTTTGATAGAACCCTGTTACCTAACCTGTGTGTTTGATAGAACCCTGGTACCTAGCCTGTTTGTGAAGTAACATTTCTAACCTGTTTGTGAAGTAACATTTCTAGCCTGTTTGTGAAGTAACATTTCTAACCTGTGTGTTTGATAGAACCCTGGTACCTAACCTGTGTGTTTGATAGAACCCTGGTACCTAACCTGTTTGTGAAGTAACATTTCTAACCTGTGTGTTTGATAGAACCCTGGTACCTAACCTGTTTGTGAAGTAACATTTCTAACCTGTGTGTTTGATAGAACCCTGGTACCTAACCTGTTTGTGAAGTAACATTTCTAACCTGTGTGTTTGATAGAACCCTGGTACCTAGCCTGTTTGTGAAGTAACATTTCTAACCTGTGTGTTTGATAGAACCCTGGTACCTAGCCTGTTTGTGAAGTAACATTTCTAACCTGTGTGTTTGATAGAACCCTGGTACCTAGCCTGTGTGTTTGATAGAACCCTGGTACCTAGCCTGTTTGTGAAGTAACATTTCTAACCTGTGTGTTTGATAGAACCCTGGTACCTAACCTGTTTGTGAAGTAACATTTCTAACCTGTTTGTGAAGTAACATTTCTAACCTGTTTGTGAAGTAACATTTCTAACCTGTTTGTGAAGTAACATTTCTAACATGTGTGTTTGATAGAACCATGGTACCTAGCCTGTTTGTGAAGTAACATTTCTAACCTGTGTGTTTGATAGAACCCTGGTACCTAGCCTGTGTGTTTGATAGAACCCTGGTACCTAGCCTGTTTGTGAAGTAACATTTCTAACCTGTGTGTTTGATAGAACCCTGGTACCTAACCTGTTTGTGAAGTAACATTTCTAACCTGTGTGTTTGATAGAACCCTGGTACCTAGCCTGTTTGTGAAGTAACATTTCTAACCTGTGTGTTTGATAGAACCCTGGTACCTAGCCTGTTTGTGAAGTAACATTTCTAACCTGTGTGTTTGATAGAACCCTGGTACCTAACCTGTTTGTGAAGTAACATTTCTAACCTGTGTGTTTGATAGAACCCTGGTACCTAACGTGTGTTTGATAGAACCCTGGTACCTAGCCTGTGTGTTTGATAGAACCCTGGTACCTAACCTGTTTGTGAAGTAACATTTCTAACCTGTGTGTTTGATAGAACCCTGGTACCTAACCTGTTTGTGAAGTAACATTTCTAACCTGTGTGTTTGATAGAACCCTGGTACCTAGCCTGTTTGTGAAGTAACATTTCTAACCTGTGTGTTTGATAGAACCCTGGTACCTAGCCTGTTTGTGAAGTAACATTTCTAACCTGTGTGTTTGATAGAACCCTGGTACCTAGCCTGTTTGTGAAGTAACATTTCTAACCTGTGTGTTTGATAGAACCCTGGTACCTAGCCTGTTTGTGAAGTAACATTTCTAGCCTGTTTGTGAAGTAACATTTCTAACCTGTTTGTGAAGTAACATTTCTAACCTGTTTGTGAAGTAACATTTCTAACCTGTTTGTGAAGTAACATTTCTAACCTGTTTGTGAAGTAACATTTCTAACCTGTTTGTGAAGTAACATTTCTAACCTGTTTGTGAAGTAACATTTCTAACCTGTTTGTGAAGTAACATTTCTAACCTGTTTGTGAAGTAACATTTCTAACCTGTTTGTGAAGTAACATTTCTAACCTGTTTGTGAAGTAACATTTCTAACCTGTTTGTGAAGTAACATTTCTAACCTGTGTGTTTGATAGAACCCTGGTACCTAACCTGTTTGTGAAGTAACATTTCTAACCTGTGTGTTTGATAGAACCCTGGTACCTAACGTGTGTTTGATAGAACCCTGGTACCTAACCTGTTTGTGAAGTAACATTTCTAACCTGTGTGTTTGATAGAACCCTGGTACCTAACGTGTGTTTGATAGAACCCTGGTACCTAACCTGTTTGTGAAGTAACATTTCTAACCTGTGTGTTTGATAGAACCCTGGTACCTAACCTGTTTGTGAAGTAACATTTCTAACCTGTGTGTTTGATAGAACCCTGGTACCTAACCTGTGTGTGAAGTAACATTTCTAACCTGTGTGTTTGATAGAACCCTGGTACCTAACCTGTTTGTGAAGTAACATTTCTAACCTGTGTGTTTGATAGAACCCTGGTACCTAACCTGTGTGTTTGATAGAACCCTGGTACCTAACGTGTGTTTGATAGAACCCTGGTACCTAACCTGTTTGTGAAGTAACATTTCTAACATGTTTGTGAAGTAACATTTCTAACCTGTGTGTTTGATAGAACCCTGGTACCTAGCCTGTGTGTGAAGTAACATTTCTAACCTGTGTGTTTGATAGAACCCTGGTACCTAGCCTGTGTGTGAAGTAACATTTCTAACCTGTGTGTTTGATAGAACCCTGGTACCTAGCCTGTTTGTGAAGTAACATTTCTAACCTGTGTGTTTGATAGAACCCTGGTACCTAGCCTGTTTGTGAAGTAACATTTCTAACCTGTGTGTTTGATAGAACCCTGGTACCTAACCTGTTTGTGAAGTAACATTTCTAACCTGTGTGTTTGATAGAACCCTGGTACCTAGCCTGTTTGTGAAGTAACATTTCTAACCTGTGTGTTTGATAGAACCCTGGTACCTAACCTGTTTGTGAAGTAACATTTCTAACCTGTGTGTTTGATAGAACCCTGGTACCTAACGTGTGTTTGATAGAACCCTGGTACCTAACCTGTTTGTGAAGTAACATTTCTAGCCTGTTTGTGAAGTAACATTTCTAACCTGTTTGTGAAGTAACATTTCTAACCTGTTTGTGAAGTAACATTTCTAACCTGTTTGTGAAGTAACATTTCTAACCTGTTTGTGAAGTAACATTTCTAACCTGTGTGTTTGATAGAACCCTGGTACCTAACCTGTGTGTTTGATAGAACCCTGGTACCTAGCCTGTGTGTTTGATAGAACCCTGGTACCTAGCCTGTTTGTGAAGTAACATTTCTAACCTGTGTGTGAAGTAACATTTCTAACCTGTGTGTATCTCTGAGTTCCAGAGGGGAGAGACGGCGCTCCACATGGCAGCGAGGGCCGGCCAGGCTGGCGTGGTCAAATACCTGGTTCAGAGTGGAGCCAGAGTGGAGGTCAAGGCCAAGGTAGGACTGGAGAAAAACCCCATACTGACTGGAGAAAAACCCAATACTGACTGGAGAGAATCTCCCATACTGACTGGAGAAAAACCCAATACTGACTGGAGAAAAACTCCCATACTGACTGGAGAAAAACCCAATACTGACTGGAGAGAATCCCCCATACTGACTGGAGAGAATCCCCCATACTGACTGGAGAAAAACCCCATACTGACTGGAGAAAAACCCCATACTGACTGGAGAAAAACCCCATACTGACTGGAGAAAAACCCCATACTGACTGGAGAAAAACCCAATACTGACTGGAGAAAAACCCCATACTGACTGGAGAAAAACCCCATACTGACTGGAGAAAAACCCCATACTGACTGGAGAAAAACCCAAATATTGACTGGAGAGAATCTCCCATACTGACTGGAGAGAATCCCTCATACTGACTGGAGAAAAACCCCATACTGACTGGAGAGAATCCCAATACTGACTGGAGAGAATCCCCATACTGACTGGAGAAAAACCCCATACTGACTGGAGAGAATCCCCCATACTGACTGGAGAAAAACCCCATACTGACTGTAGAAAAACCCCCATACTGACTGGAGAGAAACCCAATACTGACTGGAGAGAATCTCCCATACTGACTGGAGAAAAACTCCCATACTGACTGGAGAAAAACTCCCAATACTGACTGAAGAGAAACCCAATACTGACTGGAGAGAATCTCCCATACTGACTGGAGAAAAACCCAATACTGACTGGAGAAAAACTCCCATACTGACTGGAGACAAACCCAATACTGACTGGAGAGAATCTCCCATACTGACTGGAGAAATACCCTCATACTGACTGGAGAGAATCCCGACTGGTGTAGCTAGTAATTTTAGTAGTTCTATGGCCTATTTATTGTCCTCAAGCCGTTTGCACACACTGTATATAGACTTTCTTTTTTTTCTATTGTGTTATTGACTGTATGTTTATTTATTCCATGTGTAACTCTGTGTTGTTGTTTCTGTCGCAATTATTTGCTTTATCTTGGCCAGGTCGCAGTTGTAAATGAGAACTTGTTCTTGTTCTCAAGGTATTCTTATTGGTGGAGTTATTATATTAACATAAGGTATTCTTATTGGTGGAGTTATTATATTAACATAAGGTATTCTTATTGGTGGAGTTATTATATTTAAATGAGGTATTCTTATTGGTGGAGTTATTATATTTAAATGAGGTATTCTTATTGGTGGAGTTATTATATTAAAATAAGCTATTCTTATTGGTGGAGTTATTATATTTAAATTAGGCATTCTTATTGGTGGAGTTATTATATTTAAATGAGGTATTCTTATTGGTGGAGTTATTATATTTAAATGAGGTATTCTTATTGGTGGAGTTATTATATTTAAATGAGGTATTCTTATTGGTGGAGTTATTATATTTAAATGAGGTATTCTTATTGGTGGAGTTATTATATTTAAATGAGGTATTCTTATTGGTGGAGTTATTATATTTAAATGAGGTATTCTTATTGGTGGAGTTATTATATTTAAATGAGGTATTCTTATTGGTGGAGTTATTATATTTAAATGAGGTATTCTTATTGGTGGAGTTATTATATTTAAATGAGGTATTCTTATTGGTGGAGTTATTATATTTAAATGAGGTATTCTTATTGGTGGAGTTATTATATTTAAATGAGGTATTCTTATTGGTGGAGTTATTATATTTAAATGAGGTATTCTTATTGGTGGAGTTATTATATTTAAATGAGGTATTCTTATTGGTGGAGTTATTATATTTAAATGAGGTATTCTTATTGGTGGAGTTATTATATTTAAATGAGGTATTCTTATTGGTGGAGTTATTATATTTAAATGAGGTATTCTTATTGGTGGAGTTATTATATTTAAATGAGGTATTCTTAGCCATGTGGAGTATTTACAGTTGGATTACTATATATACTGTGACTTGTTGTCACAGTTGATCTTAAGAAAAATGTTTTTTGGTGGTCTGTTGAAGTGTCTTTGCTCATGTTTGTCTCCTGTCTGTCCTCTAACCCTCTGTCCCTGTCTCCAGGACAACCAGACCCCGCTCCACATCTCCAGTCGTCTGGGAAGCCTGACATCGTGCTGTATCTGCTGCAGAATGGGGCGTGTCCTGACGCCACTACCACCTCTGGCTACACCCCCTACACCTGGCTGCCAAAGAGGGACACAGAGACGTCTCCTCAGTCCTCCTTGACCAGGGGCTTCTCCAGACATCACTACCAAGGTACACACTACACCCAACACACTTCACTCTACACACTTCACCCTACACACTACTAACCCTATTAGAGAGGGACACAGAGACATCACCTCAGTCCTCCTTGACCAGGGGCTTCTCCAGACATCACTACCAAGGTACACACTACACCCAACACACTTCACTCTACACACTTCACCCTACACACTACTAACCCTACACACTACTAACCCTATTAGAGAGGGACACAGAGACATCACCTCAGTCCTCCTTGACACTACTTTACACTTTGCACTACACACTATACCCTACACACTACACCCTACACACAGAGTTATAACTAGTTCCACTGGAGGAGGGTTACAGGTATAACTATAGTTCCCTGGAGAAGGGTTAGAGTTATAACTATAGTTCCACTGGAGGAGGATTAGAGTTATAACTATAGTTCCACTGGAGGAGGGTTAGAGTTATAACTATAGTTCCCTGGAGGAGGATTAGAGTTATAACTATAGTTCCACTGGAGGAGGGTTAGAGTTATAACTATAGTTCCCTGGAGGAGGGTTAGAGTTATAACTATAGTTCCACCGGAGGAGGGTTAGAGTTATAACTATAGTTCCCTGGAGGAGGGTTAGAGTTATAACTATAGTTCCACTGGAGGAGGGTTAGAGTTATAACTATAGTTCCCTGAGGAGGGTTAGAGTTATAACTATAGTTCCACTGGAGGAGGGTTAGAGTTATAACTATAGTTCCACTGGAGGAGGGTTACAGTTATAACTATAGTTCCCTGGAGGAGGGTTAGAGTTATAACTAGTTCCACTGGAGGAGGGTTAGAGTTATAACTATAGTTCCACTGGAGGAGGGTTAGAGTTATAACTAGTTCCACTGGAGGAGGGTTAGAGTTATAACTAGTTCCACTGGAGGAGGGTTAGAGTTATAACTATAGTTCCACTGGAGGAGGGTTACAGTTATAACTATAGTTCCCTGGAGGAGGGTTAGAGTTATAACTAGTTCCACTGGAGGAGGGTTAGAGTTATAACTATAGTTCCACTGGAGGAGGGTTAGAGTTATAACTATAGTTCCACTGGAGGAGGGTTAGAGTTATAACTATAGTTCCCTGGAGGAGGGTTAGAGTTATAACTATAGTACCACTGGAGGGTTAGAGTTATAACTATAGTTCCACTGGAGGAGGGTTAGAGTTATAACTATAGTTCCCTGGAGGAGGGTTAGAGTTATAACTATAGTTCCACTGGAGGAGGGTTAGAGTTATAACTATAGTTCCACTGGAGGAGGGTTACAGTTATAACTATAGTTCCCTGGAGGAGGGTTAGAGTTATAACTAGTTCCACTGGAGGAGGGTTAGAGTTATAACTATAGTTCCACTGGAGGAGGGTTAGAGTTATAACTAGTTCCACTGGAGGAGGGTTAGAGTTATAACTAGTTCCACTGGAGAAGGGTTAGAGTTATAACTATAGTTCACTGGAGGAGTGTTAGAGTTATAACTATAGTTCCCTGGAGGAGGGTTAGAGTTATAACTAGTTCCACTGGAGAAGGGTTAGAGTTATAACTATAGTTCACTGGAGGAGTGTTAGAGTTATAACTATAGTTCCACTGGAGGAGGGTTAGAGTTATAACTATAGTTCCCTGGAGGAGGGTTAGAGTTATAACTATAGTTCCCTGGAGGAGGGTTAGAGTTATAACTATAGTTCACTGGAGGAGTGTTAGAGTTATAACTATAGTTCCCTGGAGGAGGGTTAGAGTTATAACTAGTTCCACTGGAGAAGGGTTAGAGTTATAACTATAGTTCACTGGAGGAGTGTTAGAGATATAACTATAGTTCCACTGGAGGAGGGTTAGAGTTATAACTATAGTTCCCTGGAGGAGGGTTAGAGTTATAACTATAGTACCCTGGAGGAGGGTTAGAGTTATAACTATAATTCACTGGAGGAGGGTTAGAGTTATAACTATAGTTCCACTGGAGGAGGGTTAGAGTTATAACTAGTTCCACTGGAGGAGGGTTAGAGTTATAACTATAGTTCCACTGGAGGAGGGTTAGAGTTATAACTATAGTTCCACTGGAGGAGGGTTAGAGTTATAACTATAGTTCCACTGGAGGGTTAGAGTTATAACTATAAATCAAATCAAATGTTATTTGTCACATACACATGGTTAGCAGATGTTAATGCGAGTGTAGCGAAATGCTTGTACTAGTCTCTCAAAGCACTTCATGATGACGGAAGTGAGTGCTACGGGGCGGTAGTCGTTTAGCTCAGTTACCTTAGCTTTCTTGGGAACAGGAACAATGGTGGCCCTCTTGAAGCATGTGGGAACAGCAGACTGGTATAGGGATTGATTGAATATGTCCGTAAACACACCGGCCAGCTGGTCTGCGCATGCTCTGAGGGCGCGGCTGGGGATGCCGTCTGGGCCTGCAGCCTTGCGAGGGTTAACACGTTTAAATGTCTTACTCACCTCGGCTGCAGTGAAGGAGAGACCACATGTTTCCGTTGCAGGCCGTGTCAGTGGCACTGTATTGTCCTCAAAGCGGGCAAAAAAGTTATTTAGTCTGCCTGGGAGCAAGACATCCTGGTCCGTGACTGGGCTGGATTTCATCTTGTAGTCCGTGATTGACTGTAGACCTTGCCACATGCCTCTTATGTCTGAGCCATTGAATTGAGATTCCACTTTGTCTCTGTACTGACGCTTAGCTTGTTTAATAGCCTTACGGAGGGAATAGCTGCACTGTTTGTATTCAGTCATGTTGCCAGACACCTTGCCCTGATTAAAAGCAGTGGTTCGCGCTTTCAGTTTCACGCGAATGCTGCCATCAATCCACGGTTTCTGGTTAGGGAATGTTTTTATCATTGCTATGGGAACGACATCTTCGACGCACGTTCTAATGAACTCGCACACCGAATCAGCGTATTCGTCAATATTCCCATCTGACGCAATACGAAACATGTCCCAGTCCACGTGATGGAAGCAATCTTGGAGTGTAGAGTCAGCTTGGTCTGACCAGCGTTGGACAGAC
Organism: Oncorhynchus gorbuscha; assembly: GCF_021184085.1. Classification (NCBI taxonomy): domain Eukaryota; kingdom Metazoa; phylum Chordata; class Actinopteri; order Salmoniformes; family Salmonidae; genus Oncorhynchus; species Oncorhynchus gorbuscha. The sequence goes on along the minus strand of NW_025745988.1, from coordinate 23,518 downwards.
CTCAGCGTGGGAGCCTCTTGTTTTAATTTCTGCCTGTAGGCAGGGATCAGCAAAATGGAGTCGTGGTCAGCTTTTCCGAAAGGGGGGCGGGGCAGGGCCTTATATGCGTCGCGGAAGTTAGAGTAACAATGATCCAAGGTTTTACCACCCCTGGTTGCGCAATCGATATGCTGATAAAATTTAGGGAGTCTTGTTTTCAGATTGGCTTTGTTAAAATCCCCAGCTACAATGAATGCAGCCTCCGGATAAATGTTTTCCAGTTTGCAAAGAGTTAAATAAAGTTCGTTCAGAGCCATCGATGTGTCTGCTTGGGGGGGATATATACGGCTGTGATTATAAACGAAGAGAATTCTCTTGGAAGATAATGCGGTCTACATTTGATTGTGAGGAATTCTAAATCAGGTGAACAGAAGGATTTGAGTTCCTGTATGTTTCCTTCATCACACCATGTCCCGTTAGTCATGAGGCATACGCCCCCGCCACTCTTCTTACCAGAGAGATGTTTGTTTCTGTCGGTGCGATGCGTGGAGAAACCCGTTGGCTGCACCGCCCTGGATAGCGTTTTCCCAGTAAGCCATGTCTCCGTAAAGCAAAGAACGTTGCAGTCTCTGATGTCCCTCTGGAATGCCACCCTTGCTCGGATTTCATCAACCTTGTTGTCGAGAGACTGGACATTGGCAAGAAGAATACTGGGAAGTGGTGCGCGATGTGCCCTTTTTCGGAGTCTGACCAGAACACCGCCGCGTTTCCCTCTTTTTCGGAGTCGTTTCCTTGGGTCGCTGCATGCGATCCATTCCGTTGTCCTGTTTGTAAGGCAGAACACAGGATCCATCGCGAAAACATATTCTTGGTCGTACTGATGGTGAGTTGACGCTGATCTTATATTCAGTAGTTCTTCTCGACTGTATGTAATGAAACCTAAGATGACCTGGGGTACTAATGTAAGAAATAACACGTAAAAAAACAAAAAACTGCATAGTTTCCTAGGAACGCGAAGCGAGGCGGCCATCTCAGTCGGCGGGTTAGAGTTATAACTATAGTTCCCTGGAGGAGGGTTAGAGTTATAACTATAGTACCACTGGAGGGTCAGAGTTATAACTATAGTTCCCTGGAGGAGGGTTAGAGTTATAACTATAGTACCACTGGAGGGTTAGAGTTATAACTATAGTTCCCTGGAGGAGGGTTAGAGTTATAACTATAGTACCACTGGAGGGTTAGAGTTATAACTATAGTACCACTGGAGGGTTAGAGTTATAACTATAGTTCCCTGGAGGAGGGTTAGAGTTATAACTATAGTTCCCTGGAGGAGGGTTAGAGTTATAACTATAGTTCCCTGGAGGAGGATTAGAGTTATAACTAGTTCCACTGGAGGAGGGTTAGAGTTATAACTATAGTTCCCTGGAGGAGGGTTAGAGTTATAACTATAGTTCCACTGGAGGAGGGTTACAGTTATAACTATAGTTCCACTGGAGGACGGTTAGAGTTATAACTATAGTTCCACTGGAGGAGGGTTAGAGTTATAACTATAGTTCCCTGGAGGAGGGTTAGAGTTATAACTATAGTTCCACTGGAGGAGGGTTAGAGTTATAACTATAGTTCCCTGGAGGAGGGTTAGAGTTATAACTATAGTTCCACTGGAGGAGGGTTAGAGTTATAACTAGTTCCACTGGAGGAGGGTTACAGTTATAACTATAGTTCCACTGGAGGAGGGTTAGAGTTATAACTATAGTTCCACTGGAGGAGGGTTAGAGTTATAACTATAGTTCCCTGGAGGAGGGTTAGAGTTATAACTAGTTCCACTGGAGGAGGGTTAGAGTTATAACTATAGTTCCACTGGAGGAGGGTTAGAGTTATAACTATAGTGCCACTGGAGGAGGGTTAGAGTTATAACTATAGTTCCCTGGAGGAGGGTTAGAGTTATAACTATAGTTCCACTGGAGGAGGGTTAGAGTTATAACTAGTTCCATGGAAGAGGGTTAGAGTTATAACTATAGTTCCACTGGAGGAGGGTTAGAGTTATAACTAGTTCCCTGGAGGAGGGTTAGAGTTATAACTATAGTTCCACTGGAGGAGGGTTAGAGTTATAACTATAGTTCCCTGGAGGAGGGTTAGAGTTATAACTATAGTTCCCTGGAGGAGGGTTAGAGTTTTAGCTAGTTCCACTGCAGTAGTCTGCTGATTGATTCAGAGTGTTTCCATGGCTAGCAGGTAGCGTGACATCATACACCACAGCATCTGTATCGGTCCATTAGTTTTGCTTATATTCAGTCCATTAGCAGCAGGCTGGCTGCTGGCAGAGGTCTTATAGTGAATGGTGATGCTGCATTTATAGTTAGCATTAAAGCAAAGTGGTCTTTGTTTTGCTTATATTATCATGCTGCTTGACCTCTATGGGTATAGTGAGTGGTATCAACAGTTAGTAGTATGAAAGGTTAGGGCTAATAAAGGTTGGGGTTAATGAATGGTTGATCTGGGGTTAGAGAGAATGGTATCAGCAGTTAGGGTTAGTTAAGGTTAAGGTTAGTTAATGTTAAGGTTAGTGTGATGAATGGTTGATCTGGGGTTAGAGAGAATGGTATCAGCAGTTAGGGTTAGTTAAGGTTAAGGTTAGTGGTATGAATGGTTCATCTGGGGTTAGAGAGAATGGTATCAGCAGTTAGGGTTAGTTAAGGTTAAGGTTAGTTAATGTTAAGGTTAGTGTGATGAATGGTTGATCTGGGGTTAGAGAGAATGGTATCAGCAGTTAGGGTTAGTTAAGGTTAAGGTTAGTGGTATGAATGGTTCATCTGGGGTTAGAGAGAATGGTATCAGCAGTTAGGGTTAGTTAAGGTTAAGGTTAGTGGTATGAATGGTTCATCTGGGGTTAGAGAGAATGGTATCAGCAGTTAGGGTTAGTTAAGGTTAAGGTTAGTGGTATGAATGGTTCATCTGGGGTTAGAGAGAATGGTATCAGCAGTTAGGGTTAGTGGTATTAATGGTTAGGGTTAGTACTGGTTAGGGTTAGTGGTATGAATGGTTGATCTGGGGTTAGAGAGAGTGGTATCAACAGTTAGGGTTAGTACTGGTTAGGGTTAGTGGTGCTTTTACACCTGCATTGTTTGCTGTTTGGGGTTTTAGGCTGGGTTTCTGTACAGCACTTTGAGATATCAGCTGATGTACGAAGGGCTATATAAATAAATTTGATTTGATTTGATTTGATTTGATTTATTAATGGTTAGGGTTAGTACTGGTTAGGGTTAGTGGTATTAATGGTTAGGGTTAGTACTGGTTAGGGTTAGTGGTATTAATGGTTAGGGTTAGTACTGGTTAGGGTTAGTGGTATTAATGGTTAGGGTTAGTACTGGTTAGGGTTAGTGGTATTAATGGTTAGGGTTAGTACTGGTTAGCGTTAGTGGTATTAATGGTTAGGGTTAGTACTGGTTAGGGTTAGTGGTATTAATGGTTAGGGTTAGTACTGGTTAGGGTTAGTGGTATGAATGGTTAGGGTTAGTACTGGTTAGGGTTAGTGGTATGAATAGTTGATCTGGGGTTAGAGAGAGTGGTATTAGCAGTTAGGGTTAGTACTGGTTAGGGTTAGTACTGGTTAGGGTTAGTGGTATGAATGGTTAGGGTTAGTACTGGTTAGGGTTAGTGGTATGAATGGTTGATCTGGGGTTAGAGAGAGTGGTATCAACAGTTAGGGTTAGTCCTGGTTAGGGTTAGTGGTATTAATGGTTAGGGTTAGTACTGGTTAGGGTTAGTGGTATGAATGGTTAGGGTTAGTACTGGTTAGGGTTAGTGGTATGAATGGTTGATCTGGGGTTAGAGAGAGTGGTATCAACAGTTAGGGTTAGTACTGGTTAGGGTTAGTGGCATTAATGGTTAGGGTTAGTACTGGTTAGGGTTAGTGGTATCAACAGTTAGGGTTAGTACTGGTTAGGGTTAGTGGTATGAATGGTTGATCTGGGGTTAGAGAGAGTGGTATTAGCAGTTAGGGTTAGTACTGGTTAGGGTTAGTGGTATTAGCAGTTAGGGTTAGTGGTATTAATGGTTAGAGTTAGTGGTATGAATGGTTGATCTGGGGTTAGAGAGAGTGGTATCAACAGTTAGGGTTAGTACTGGTTAGGGTTAGTGGTATGAATGGTTAGGGTTAGTACTGGTTAGGGTTAGTGGTATGAATGGTTGATCTGGGGTTAGAGAGAGTGGTATCAACAGTTAGGGTTGAAGTTAGTGGTGTAACCGGTTGATGTTTCACTGCCTTGCTTTACAACAGAGGAATCTGTTGCGTAACTGAGTTGTGGGTATCGTTATTCATTATCGTTGTAATGGATCAACACTTTAATGAACTGTGACACAGTCCATGGAAATGACTCTATGTACAGTTAGTTCAACTTCTCTCTGTCATGTGAGTCTTATTGGGGAATAATCAGAATTAGTTGGTAACATAGGTAAGATGTTTTATATTCATCATATATGTGTAAGTTACTTCTCATCAGAATGTGTTTGTATAATACTGTGGCGGGTTGCAGTATCTGGTCTCTGTCAGGACTAAGTTGCTTCTCATCAGAATGTGTTTGTATAATACTGTGGCGGGTTGCAGTCATCTGTCCTCTGACAGGACTAAGTTGTTTGGGCCGGAGAGAGGGGAGAGGTCAAGCGTGTATCTCTTGGCTCCACAATGTCTGTGTGCCAGTCAGTGTGTCTCTGTGATCTTGTCAAGATAGGATGGATTTGATATATGCCTGTTGATATGGAGGATTGGTTTGAGTTTGAGAAAAGAACATAGTTTAGGAGACAAAGCTGAACAATAAATGATGCCTATGCTGTCTGGCTATGTGTGTCTTTGCTATAAAGGATCTCAGTTGCAATGTGTAAGGGTCTCTCAGAGAATTCATTGATAGACACTGAATTGATCTGAGAGTCACAGGGTTGCGATGGAGCTCATATAATTAAAGATGGACTTTGGATAACTAACTCTGACTTGTGTGTGGTTTGCTCTCATGATTTGGTAAATACAGGACATTTCCACGACAGTCTGCTGTTCTATGTTATAATCATGTGAGTCTGCTGTTCTATATTATAATCAGCTTAATTCTATAGCTGGAGGACTCCTGATATCTCCAGGAGTACTGTCTTTATCTGTTGTGGTCTAGTACTGTCTTTATCTGTTGTGGTCTAGTACTGTCTTTATCTGTTGTGGTCTAGTACTGTCTTTATCTGCTGTGGTCTAGTACTGTCTTTATCTGTTGTGGTCTAGTACTGTCTTTATCTGTTGTGGTCTGGTACTGTCTTTATCTGTTGTGGTCTAGTACTGTCTTCATCTGTTGTGGTCTAGTACTGTCTTTATCTGTTGCGGTCTAGTACTGTCTTTATCTGTTGTGGTCTAGTACTGTCTTTACCTGTTTTGGTCTAGTACTGTCTTTATCTGTTGTGGTCTAGTACTGTCTTTACCTGTTTTGGTCTAGTACTGTCTTTATCTGTTGTGGTCTAGTACTGTCTTTACCTGTTGTGGTCTAGTACTGTCTTTATCTGTTGTGGTCTAGTACTGTCTTTACCTGTTGTGGTCTGGTACTGTCTTTATCTGTTGTGGTCTAGTACTGTCTTTATCTGTTGTGGTCTAGTACTGTCTTTATCTGTTGTGGTCTAGTACTGTCTTTATCTGTTGTGGTCTGGTACTGTCTTTATCTGTTGTGGTCTAGTACTGTCTTTACCTGTTTTGGTCTAGTACTGTCTTTATCTGTTGTGGTCTAGTACTGTCTTTACCTGTTGTGGTCTAGTACTGTCTTTATCTGTTGTGGTCTAGTACTGTCTTTACCTGTTGTGGTCTGGTACTGTCTTTATCTGTTGTGGTCTAGTACTGTCTTTATCTGTTGTGGTCTAGTACTGTCTTTATCTGTTGTGGTCTAGTACTGTCTTTATCTGTTGTGGTCTAGTACTGTCTTTACATGTTGTGGTCTAGTACTGTCTTTATCTGTTGTGGTCTGGTACTGTCTTTATCTGTTGTGGTCTAGTACTGTCTTTTTGCTAGCTAGCGCCATCTACTGTAAGTGCTGGCTGTCTTCCCAGTGGTCTACTTGGTGTGTGAACTGCTGACTGTCTACTTGGTGTGTGAACTGCTGACTGTCTTCCCAGTGGTCTACTGGGTGTGTGAACTGCTGACTGTCTTCCCAGTGGTCTACTTGGTGTGTGAACTGCTGACTGTCTACTTGGTGTGTGAACTGCTGACTCTCTTCCCAGTGGTCTACTTGGTGTGTGAACTGCTGACTGTCTACTTGGTGTGTGAACTGCTGACTGTCTTCCCGGTGTGTGAACTGCTGACTGTCTACTTGGTGTGTGAACTGCTGACTGTCTACTTGGTGTGTGAACTGCTGACTGTCTACTTGGTGTGTGAACTGCTGACTGTCTTCCCAGTGGTCTACTTGGTGTGTGAACTGCTGACTGTCTTCCCAGTGGTCTACTTGATGTGTGAACTGCTGACTGTCTACTTGGTGTGTGAACTGCTGACTGTCTTCCCAGTGGTCTACTTGGTGTGTGAACTGCTGACTGTCTTCCCAGTGGTCTACTTGGTGTGTGAGCTGCTGACTGTCTTCCCAGTGGTCTACTTGGTGTGTGAACTGCTGACTGTCTTCCCAGTGGTCTACTTGGTGTGTGAACTGCTGACTGTCTTCCCAGTGGTCTACTTGGTGTGTGAACTGCTGACTGTCTACTTGGTGTGTGAACTGCTGACTGTCTTCCCAGTGGTCTACTTGGTGTGTGAACTGCTGACTGTCTTCCCAGTGGTCTACTTGGTGTGTGAACTGCTGACTGTCTTCCCAGTGGTCTACTTGGTGTGTGAACTGCTGACTGTCTTCCCAGTGGCCTACTTGGTGTGTGAACTGCTGACTGTCTTCCCAGTGGTCTACTTGGTGTGTGAACTGCTGACTGTCTACTTGGTGTGTGAACTGCTGACTGTCTTCCCAGTGGTCTACTTGGTGTGTGAACTGCTGACTGTCTTCCCAGTGGTCTACTTGGTGTGTGAACTGCTGACTGTCTACTTGGTGTGTGAACTGCTGACTGTCTTCCCAGTGGTCTACTTGGTGTGTGAACTGCTGACTATCTTCCCAGTGGTCTACTTGGTGTGTGAACTGCTGACTGTCTTCCCAGTGGTCTACTTGGTGTGTGAACTGCTGACTGTCTACTTGGTGTGTGAACTGCTGACTGTCTTCCCAGTGGTCTACTTGGTGTGTGAACTGCTGACTGTCTTCCCAGTGGTCTACTTGGTGTGTGAACTGCTGACTTTCTTCCCAGTGGTCTACTTGGTGTGTGAACTGATTTGTTTGATCGTAGCTAGCTACTTAGCTAGCTACATAGCCGTCTTTGTATCAAAGATAATTGTGTAGTCTAGAGCGATTTTCTAGGTTCGCTAGCCATCTATTGTCGTTCTTTTAACGCAACGTAACGTAAACAACACTGCTAGCTAGCCTGCTAGCCCCCGAATAGCAACACTGCAGAAACTATTACACTCAACGGAACGACTTGATTAGTGTAGTGTCAACAACGCAGCCACTGCCAGCTAGCCTACTTCAGCAGTACTGTATCATTTTAATCATTTTAGTCAATAAGATTCTTGCTACGTAGCTTAACTTTCTGAACATTCGAGACGTGTAGTCCACTTGTCATTCCAATCTCCTTTGCATTAGCGTAGCCTCTTCTGTAGCCTGTCAACTATGTGTCGGTTTATCCCTGTTCTCTCCTCTCTGCACAGACCATACAAACGCTCCTCACCGCGTGGCCGCGGCCACCCTACTTTGGTGGTCCCAGCGCGCCGACCCACGTGGAGTTCCAGGTCTCCGGTAGCCTCTGGAACTGCCAATCTGCGGTCAACAAGGCAGAGTTCATCTCAGCCTATGCCTCCCTCCAGTCCCTCGACTTCTTGGCCCTGACGGAAACATGGATCACCACAGACAACACTGCTACTCCTACTGCTCTCTCTTCGTCCGCCCACGTGTTCTCGCACACCCGAGAGCGTCTGGTCAGCGGGGTGGTGGCACCGGGATCCTCATCTCTCCCAAGTGGTCATTCTCTCTTTCTCCCCTTACCCATCTGTCTATCGCCTCCTTTGAATTCCATGCTGTCACAGTTACTAGCCCTTTCAAGCTTAACATCCTTATCATTTATCGCCCTCCAGGTTCCCTCGGAGAGTTCATCAATGAGCTTGATGCCTTGATAAGCTCCTTTCCTGAGGACGGCTCACCTCTCACAGTTCTGGGCGACTTTAACCTCCCCACGTCTACCTTTGACTCTTTCCTCTCTGCCTCCTTCTTTCCACTCCTCTCCTCTTTTGACCTCACCCTCTCACCTTCCCCCCTACTCACAAGGCAGGCAATACGCTCGACCTCATCTTTACTAGATGCTGTTCTTCCACTAACCTCATTGCAACTCCCCTCCAAGTCTCCGACCACTGCCTTGTATCCTTTTCCCTCTCGCTCTCATCCAACACCTCCCACACTGCCCCTACTCGGATGGTATCGCGCCGTCCCAACCTTCGCTCTCTCTCCCCCGCTACTCTCTCCTCTTCCATCCTATCATCTCTTCCCTCCGCTCAAACCTTCTCCCACCTATCTCCTGATTCTGCCTCCTCAACCCTCCTCTCCTCCCTCTCTGCATCCCTTGACTCTCTATGTCCCCTATCCTCCAGGGCCGGCTCGGTCCTCCCCTCCCGCTCCGTGGCTCGATGACTCATTGCGAGCTCACAGAACAGGGCTCCGGGCAGCCGAGCGGAAATGGAGGAAATCTCGCCTCCCTGCGGACCTGGCATCCTTTCACTCCCTCCTCTCTACATTTTCCTCCTCTGTCTCTGCTGCTAAAGCCACTTTCTACCACGCTAAATTCCAAGCTGCTGCCTCTAACCCTAGGAAGCTCTTTGCCACCTTCTCCTCTCTCCTGAATCCTCCGCCCCCTCCCCCCCTCCTCCCTCTCTGCAGATGACTTCGTCAACCATTTTGAAAAGAAGGTCGACGACATCCGATCCTCGTTTGCTAAGTCAAACGACACTGCTGGTTCTGCTCACACTGCCCTACCCTGTGCTCTGACCTCTTTCTCCCCTCTCTCTCCAGATGAAATCTCGCGTCTTGTGACGGCCGGCCGCCCAACAACCTGCCCGCTTGACCCTATCCCCTCCTCTCTTCTCCAGACCATTTCCGGAGACCTTCTCCCTTACCTCACCTCGCTCATCAACTCATCCCTGACCGCTGGCTACGTCCCTTCCGTCTTCAAGAGAGCGAGAGTTGCACCCCTTCTGAAAAAACCTACACTCGATCCCTCCGATGTCAACAATTACAGACCAGTATCCCTTCTTTCTTTTCTCTCCAAAACTCTTGAACGTGCTGTCCTTGGCCAGCTCTCCCGCTATCTCTCTCTGAATGACCTTCTTGATCCAAATCAGTCAGGTTTCAAGACTAGTCATTCAACTGAGACTGCTCTCCTCTGTATCACGGAGGCGCTCCGCACTGCTAAAGCTAACTCTCTCTCCTCTGCTCTCATCCTTCTAGATCTATCGGCTGCCTTCGATACTGTGAACCATCAGATCCTCCTCTCCACCCTCTCCGAGTTGGGCATCTCCGGCGCGGCCCACGCTGGATTGCGTCCTACCTGACAGGTCGCTCCTACCAGGTGGCGTGGCGAGAATCTGTCTCCTCACCACGCGCTCTCACCACTGGTGTCCCCCAGGGCTCTGTTCTTGGCCCTCTCCTATTCTCGCTATACACCAAGTCACTTGGCTCTGTCATAACCTCACATGGTCTCTCTTATCATTGCTATGCAGACGACACACAATTAATCTTCTCCTTTCCCCCTTCTGATGACCAGGTGGCGAATCGCATCTCTGCATGTCTGGCAGACATATCAGTGTGGATGACGGATCACCACCTCAAGCTGAACCTCGGCAAGACGGAGCTGCTCTTCCTCCCGGGGAAGGACTGCCCGTTCCATGATCTCGCCATCACGGTTGACAACTCCATTGTGTCCTCCTCCCAGAGCGCCAAGAACCTTGGCGTGATCCTGGACAACACCCTGTCGTTCTCAACTAACATCAAGGCGGTGGCCCGTTCCTGTAGGTTCATGCTCTACAACATCCGCAGAGTACGACCCTGCCTCACACAGGAAGCGGCGCAGGTCCTAATCCAGGCACTTGTCATCTCCCGTCTGGATTACTGCAACTCGCTGTTGGCTGGGCTCCCTGCCTGTGCCATTAAACCCTTCAACTCATCCAGAACGCCGCAGCCCGTCTGGTGTTCAACCTTCCCAAGTTCTCTCACGTCACCCCGCTCCTCCGTTCTCTCCACTGGCTTCCAGTTGAAGCTCGCATCCGCTACAAGACCATGGTGCTTGCCTACGGAGCTGTGAGGGGAACGGCACCTCAGTACCTCCAGGCTCTGATCAGGCCCTACACCCAAACAAGGGCACTGCGTTCATCCACCTCTGGCCTGCTCGCCTCCCTACCACTGAGGAAGTACAGCTCCCGCTCAGCCCAGTCAAAACTGTTCGCTGCCCTGGCCCCCCAATGGTGGAACAAACTCCCTCACGACGCCAGGACAGCGGAGTCAATCACCACCTTCCGGAGACACCTGAAACCCCACCTCTTTAAGGAATACCTAGGATAGGTTAAGTAATCCCTCTCACCCCACCCCCCCTAAGTTTTAGATGCACTATTGTTAAGTGACTGTCCCACTGGATGTCATAAGGTGAATGCACCAATTTGTAAGTCGCTCTGGATAAGAGCGTCTGCTAAATGACTTAAATGTAATGTAAATGTCTTCCCAGTGGTCTACTTGGTGTGTGAACTGCTGACTGTCTTCCCAGTGGTCTACTTGGTGTGTGAACTGCTGACTTTCTTCCCAGTGGTCTACTTGGTGTGTGAACTGCTGACTGTCTTCCCAGTGGTCTACTTGGTGTGTGAACTGCTGACTGTCTTCCCAGTGGTCTACTTGGTGTGTGAACTGCTGACTGTCTACTTGGTGTGTGAACTGCTGACTGTCTTCCCAGTGGTCTACTTGGTGTGTGAACTGCTGACGGTCTACTTGGTGTGTGAACTGCTGACTGTCTTCCCAGTGGTCTACTTGGTGTGTGAACTGCTGACTGTCTTCCCAGTGGTCTACTTGGTGTGTGAACTGCTGACTTTCTTCCCAGTGGTCTACTTGGTGTGTGAACTGCTGACTGTCTTCCCAGTGGTCTACTTGGTGTGTGAACTGCTGACTGTCTTCCCAGTGGTCTACTTGGTGTGTGAACTGCTGACTTTCTTCCCAGTGGTCTACTTGGTGTGTGAACTGCTGACTGTCTTCCCAGTGGTCTACTTGGTGTGTGAACTGCTGACTGTCTTCCCAGTGGTCTACTTGGTGTGTGAACTGCTGACTGTCTTCCCAGTGGTCTACTTGGTGTGTGAACTGCTGACTGTCTTCCCAGTGGTCTACTTGGTGTGTGAACTGCTGACTGCTCATCATTTGCAGATAGTTGTTGACACATCAACCAGGATCAAGTGGCGGGCGATTTGTGACTTGTGTTGGTGATCAGTGACTGTATTGGAGTGGTCCCACCTCTACTACGCAGTCAGCAGTAAGTGTTAGTTCTTCAGTCTCCCTTGGCTTCTCAGCGGCAGCTGTAAGTGTTAGTTCTTCAGTCTCCCTTGGCTTCTCAGCAGTCAGCAGTAAGTGTTAGTTCTTCAGTCTCCCTTGGCTTCTCAGCAGTCAGCAGTAAGTGTTAGTTCTTCAGTCTCCCTTGGCTTCTCAGCAGTCAGCAGTAAGTGTTAGTTCTTCAGTCTCCCTTGGCTTCTCAGCAGTCAGCAGTAAGTGTTAGTTCTTCAGTCTCCCTTGGCTTCTCAGCAGTCAGCAGTAAGTGTTAGTTCTTCAGTCTCCCTTGGCTTCTCAGCAGTCAGCAGTAAGTGTTAGTTCTTCAGTCTCCCTTGGCTTCTCAGCAGTCAGCAGTAAGTGTTAGTTCTTCAGTCTCCCTTGGCTTCTCAGCAGTCAGCAGTAAGTGTTAGTTCTTCAGTCTCCCTTGGCTTCTCAGCAGTCAGCAGTAAGTGTTAGTTCTTCAGTCTCCCTTGGCTTCTCAGCAGTAAGTGTTAGTTCTTCAGTCTCCCTTGGCTTCTCAGCAGTAAGTGTTAGTTCTTCAGTCTCCCTTGGCTTCTCAGCAGTAAGTGTTAGTTCTTCAGTCTCCCTTGGCTTCTCAGCAGTAAGTGTTAGTTCTTCAGTCTCCCTTGGCTTCTCAGCTGTAAGTGTTAGTTCTTCAGTCTCCTTGGCTTCTCAGCTGTAAGTGTTAGTTCTTCAGTCTCCCTTGGCTTCTCAGCTGTAAGTGTTAGTTCTTCAGTCTCCCTTGGCTTCTCAGCAGTCAGCAGTAAGTGTTAGTTCTTCAGTCTCCTTGGCTTCTCAGCAGTCAGCAGTAAGTGTTAGTTCTTCAGTCTCCTTGGCTTCTCAGCAGTAAGTGTTAGTTCTTCAGTCTCCCTTGGCTTCTCAGCAGTAAGTGTTAGTTCTTCAGTCTCCCTTGGCTTCTCAGCTGTAAGTGTTAGTTCTTCAGTCTCCCTTGGCTTCTCAGCTGTAAGTGTTAGTTCTTCAGTCTCCCTTGGCTTCTCAGCTGTAAGTGTTAGTTCTTCAGTCTCCCTTGGCTTCTCAGCTGTAAGTGTTAGTTCTTCAGTCTCCCTTGGCTTCTCAGCTGTAAGTGTTAGTTCTTCAGTCTCCCTTGGCTTCTCAGCAGTCAGCAGTAAGTGTTAGTTCTTCAGTCTCCCTTGGCTTCTCAGCTGTAAGTGTTAGTTCTTCAGTCTCCTTGGCTTCTCAGCTGTAAGTGTTAGTTCTTCAGTCTCCCTTGGCTTCTCAGCTGTAAGTGTTAGTTCTTCAGTCTCCCTTGGCTTCTCAGCTGTAAGTGTTAGTTCTTCAGTCTCCCTTGGCTTCTCAGCTGTAAGTGTTAGTTCTTCAGTCTCCCTTGGCTTCTCAGCAGTCAGCAGTAAGTGTTAGTTCTTCAGTCTCCTTGGCTTCTCAGCAGTCAGCAGTAAGTGTTAGTTCTTCAGTCTCCCTTGGCTTCTCAGCAGTAAGTGTTAGTTCTTCAGTCTCCCTTGGCTTCTCAGCAGTAAGTGTTAGTTCTTCAGTCTCCCTTGGCTTCTCAGCAGTAAGTGTTAGTTCTTCAGTCTCCCTTGGCTTCTCAGCTGTAAGTGTTAGTTCTTCAGTCTCCCTTGGCTTCTCAGCTGTAAGTGTTAGTTCTTCAGTCTCCCTTGGCTTCTCAGCTGTAAGTGTTAGTTCTTCAGTCTCCCTTGGCTTCTCAGCTGTAAGCGGCAGTTATGTTTGTGGCCGTTTTGTCGCCAAGACGGTTCTGCCGAGTTATTTGAGGAAAGAAAGAGAGGAAGTCTCCACACCACTCTCTCACTTGAGTATCTTACCTTGTTATTTATGTATCCACTGCTAAAGCCACTTTATACCACTCAAATATCAAGCTTCTGCCTCTCTTTTTCCACCTTCTCCTTCCTTAATCCTCCACCCACTCCCTCCTCCCTCTCTGCGGATTACTTTGTCAACCACTTTGAAAAAAAGGTTGACGATACCCTCTCCTCCTCCACTCAGCCTATTGAGTCCACTGGTCTCACTCACACAGAACTACCCTACACCTTTACCTCTTTCTCTCCTCTCGCTCCAGATGACAGCCTGCGACTAGTGAGATCTGGCCGCTCGACCCCATCCCCTTCTTTCTTCTCCAAGACAATCTCTGGAGACCTCCTCCCATTCCTCACTTCCCTCATCCCTGACCACTGGCTGCGCACCCTATGACTTCAAAATGGCCAGAGTCACTCCCCTCCTCAAGAAATCAAAACTCCTCCCATTCCTCACTTCCCTCATCCCTGACCACTGGCTGCGCACCCTATGACTTCAAAATGGCCAGAGTCACTCCCCTCCTCAAGAAATCAAAACTCCTCCCATTCCTCACTTCCCTCATCCCTGACCACTGGCTGCGCACCCTATGACTTCAAAATGGCCAGAGTCACTCCCCTCCTCAAGAAATCAAAACTCGACTCATCTGACATCTAAAACTACAGACCTTTATCCCTTCTTTCTTTTCTCTCTAAAACACTTGAGCATCTCTGACCGACTCTCTCAGAACGATCTTCTGGACCCTAACCAGTCAGGCCTCAAGACAGGTCACTCAACACGATTCTGCTCTCCTATGTGTCACAGAGGATCTTCTGGACCCTAACCAGTCAGGCCTCAAGATGGGTCACTCAACACGATTCTGCTCTCCTCTGTGTCACAGAGGATCTTCTGGACCCTAACCAGTCAGGCTTCAAGACTGGTCATTCAAATAGTCCCAGGGTCTATCAGATCCTCCTCTCCACCCTCTCAGGGCTGGGTGTCTCAGGCTTTATCAGATCCTCCTCTCCACCCTCTCAGGGCTGGGTGTCTCAGACTCTATCAGATCCTCCTCTCCACCCTCTCAGGGCTGGGTGTCTCAGGCTCTATCAGATCCTCCTCTCCCACCCTCTCAGGGCTGGGTGTCTCAGGCTCTATCAGATCCTCCTCTCCACCCTCTCAGGGCTGGGAGTCTCAGGCTCTATCAGATCCTCCTCTCCACTCTCTCAGGGCTGGGTGTCTCAGACTCTATCAGATCCTCCTCTCCACCCTCTCAGGGCTGGGTGTCTCAGGCTCTATCAGATCCTCCTCTCCACCCTCTCAGGGCTGGGTGTCGCAGGCTCTATCAGATCCTCCTCTCCACCCTCTCAGGGCTGGGAGTCTCAGGCTCTATCAGATCCTCCTCTCCACTCTCTCAGGGCTGGGTGTCTCAGACTCTATCAGATCCTCCTCTCCACCCTCTCAGGGCTGGGTGTCTCAGGCTCTATCAGATCCTCCTCTCCACCCTCTCAGGCCTGGGCGTATCAGGCTCCACCCTCAGGGCTGGGCGTCTCAGGCGTCTCAGGTTCTCCACACTACTGGATTGCATCCTACCTGGCAGGCCGCTCCTACCAGGTGATGTGGAGAGGATCTGTGTCCGCACCACGTACTCTCTCTACTGGTGTCCCCAGGGCTCGGTTCTAGGCCCTCTCCTCTTCTCTCCATACACCAAGTCACTCAGCTCCGTCATCCTCACATGGTCTCTCCTATTATTGCTATGCAGATGACACAACTACTTTTCTCCTTAACCCCTTCTGACACCCAGGTGGCGACACGCTCTCATATATCTCAGCTTGGATGTCGGTCCTCCACCTCAGCCTCGACAATACGGAATTGCTCTTCCTCTCCATCCCGGTTGACTCCACAGTGTCGCCCTCCCAGAGTGAAAAGAACCTTGGCGTGACCCTGGACAGCACCCTGTCGTTCTCTGCAAACATCAAAGCAGTGACCCATTCTTGCAGGTTCATCTTCTACAACATCTGTAGAGTACGACCTTCCCTCACAAAGGAAGCGGCGCAGGTCCTAATCGAGGCACTTGTCCTCTCCCGTCTGGACTACTGCAACTCACTGTTGGCTGGGCTCTCCACTTGTGCCATCCCACCCCTACGGGAGGGCAGCTCCCACTCAGCCCAGTCCAAGCTCTTCTCTCCCGCTCAGCCCAGTCCAAGCTCTTCTCCCACTCAGCCCAATCAGCCCAGTCCAAGCTCTTCTCTCCCACTCAGCCCAGTCAGCCCAGTCCAAGCTCTTCTCTCCCACTCTTCTCTCCCACTCATCTGAATATACTAACTACTGTGATATGTGGTTGTCTCACCTAGCTATCTGAATATACTAACTACTGTGATATGTGGTTGTCTCACCTAGCTATCTGAATATACTAACTACTGTGATATGTGGTTGTCTCACCTAGCTATCTGAATATACTAACTACTGTGATATGTGGTTGTCTCACCTAGCTATCTGAATATACTAACTACTGTGATATGTGGTTGTCTCACCTAGCTATCTGAATATACTAACTACTGTGATATGTGGTTGTCCCACCTAGCTATCTGAAGATGAATATACTAACTACTGTGATATGTGGTTGTCCCACCTAGCTATCTGAATATACTAACTACTGTGATATGTGGTTGTCCCACCTAGCTATCTGAATATACTAACTACTGTGATATGTGGTTGTCCCACCTAGCTATCTGAATATACTAACTACTGTGATATGTGGTTGTCCCACCTAGCTATCTGAAGATGAATATACTAACTACTGTGATATGTGGTTGTCCCACCTAGCTATCTGAATATAATAACTACTGTGATATGTGGTTGTCTCACCTAGCTATCTGAAGATGAATATACTAACTACTGTGATATGTGGTTGTCTCACCTAGCTATCTGAAGATGAATATACTAACTACTGTGATATGTGGTTGTCCCACCTAGCTATCTGAATATACTAACTACTGTGATATGTGGTTGTCCCACCTAGCTATCTGAATATACTAACTACTGTGATATGTGGTTGTCCCACCTAGCTATCTGAATATACTAACTACTGTGATATGTGGTTGTCCCACCTAGCTATCTGAATATACTAACTACTGTGATATGTGGTTGTCTCACCTAGCTATCTGAATATACTAACTACTGTGATATGTGGTTGTCCCACCTAGCTATCTGAAGATGAATATACTAACTACTGTGATATGTGGTTGTCTCACCTAGCTATCTGAAGATGAATATACTAACTACTGTGATATGTGCTTGTCCCACCTAGCTATCTGAATATACTAACTACTGGGATATGTGGTTGTCCCACCTAGCTATCTGAATATACTAACTACTGTGATATGTGGTTGTCCCACCTAGCTATTTGAATATACTAACTACTGTGATATGTGGTTGTCCCACCTATCTATCTGAATATACTAACTACTGTGATATGTGGTTGTCTCACCTAGCTATCTGAATATACTAACTACTGTGATATGTGGTTGTCCCACCTAGCTATCTGAATATACTAACTACTGTGATATGTGGTTGTCTCACCTAGCTATCTGAATATACTAACTACTGTGATATGTGGTTGTCCCACCTAGCTATCTGAATATACTAACTACTGTGATATGTGGTTGTCCCACCTAGCTATCTGAATATACTAACTACTGTGATATGTGGTTGTCTCACCTAGCTATCTGAATATACTAACTACTGTGATATGTGGTTGTCCACCTAGCTATCTGAATATACTAACTACTGTGATATGTGGTTGTCTCACCTAGCTATCTGAATATACTAACTACTGTGATATGTGGTTGTCCCACCTAGCTATCTGAATATACTAACTACTGTGATATGTGGTTGTCCCACCTAGCTATCTGATGATGAATATACTAACTACTGTAATATGTGGTTGTCCACCTAGCTATCTGAATATACTAACTACTGTGATATGTGGTTGTCCCACCTAGCTATCTGAAGATGAATATACTAACTACTGTGATATGTGGTTGTCTCACCTAGCTATCTGAAGATGAATATACTAACTACTGTGATATGTGGTTGTCCCACCTAGCTATCTGAATATACTAACTACTGTGATATGTGGTTGTCCCACCTAGCTATCTGATGATGAATATACTAACTACTGTAATATGTGGTTGTCCACCTAGCTATCTGAATATACTAACTACTGTGATATGTGGTTGTCCCACCTAGCTATCTGAAGATGAATATACTAACTACTGTGATATGTGGTTGTCCCACCTAGCTATCTGAAGATGAATATACTAACTACTGTAATATGTGGTTGTCCCACCTAGCTATCTGAAGATGAATATACTAACTACTGTAATATGTGGTTGTCCACCTAGCTATCTGAATATACTAACTACTGTGATATGTGGTTGTCTCACCTAGCTATCTGAATATACTAACTACTGTGATATGTGGTTGTCCCACCTAGCTATCTGATGATGAATATACTAACTACTGTAATATGTGGTTGTCTCACCTAGCTATCTGAATATACTAACTACTGTAATATGTGGTTGTCCCACCTAGCTATCTGAATATACTAACTACTGTAATATGTGGTTGTCCACCTAGCTATCTGATGATGAAAGCACTAACTGTAAGGTGCTCTGGATAAGAGCTTTTGCTAAATGACTAACATGTAATAATCTATGTGATGCTGTGAGTGTTGTTGTGGCTCATTGCTGTCTACTCCTCTTCTCTCATCTCCTTTCCTCTCTCATCTCCTCTCTCATCTCCTCTCTGTACTCCTCTCATCTCCATCATCTCCTCCCTGTCTCCTCTCTCCTTTCATCACCTCCTCCTCTCCTCTCCTTTCCTTTCATCGCCTCCTCCTCTCCTTTCCTCCTCTCTCCTCCTCTCCTCCCCTCTTCCAGAAAGGCTTCACTCCCCTCCATGTTGCAGCTAAGTATGGGAAGATGGAAGTGGCCAACCTTCTGCTGCAGAGACACTGCGCCCGATGCAGCTGGGAAGGTACCGTAGTCACCATGGAAACAGGGATGAGCTAGTCTGGTAGTCAGTAGTGCATCTCACTGATAGTAATAGTAACGTACAGCACAAATAGTTCTCACTGATGTCATATGAGTTATTCTCATATTGGTTCATTATAATGTAACTACACATCAGTATTCTTGCAGTGCTACGAACCAGGTTTCCATCCAACCTTTTTAATTTGTCGGTAAAATGTGTTATTTGAGAAATGGCGGTGAAAACGCCTTTTGTGTGCAAATATTGATTAACCATCACATGGAAGGAAGCTTGGGAGTCACGCGATGATATGTTGTGTGGTCCTCCCACTACGACTCCGGCTTGGAGCTACGCGATGATATGTTGTGTGGTCCTCCCACTACGACTCCGGCTTGGAGCTACGCGATGATATGTTGTGTGGTCCTCCCACTACGACTCCGGTTTGGAGCTACGCGATGATATGTTGTGTGGTCCTCCCACTAATGACTCCGGGGAGCGCGATGATATGTTGTGTGGTCCTCCCACTACGACTTGGAGCTACGCGATGATATGTTGTGTGGTCCTCCCACTACGACTCCGGTTTGGAGCTACGCCATGATATGTTGTGTGGTCCTCCCACTACGACTCCGGCTTGGAGCTACGCGATGATATGTTGTGTGGTCCTCCCACTACGACTCCGGCTTGGAGCTACGCGATGATATGTTGTGTGGTCCTCCCACTACGACTCCGGCTTGGAGCTACGCGATGATATGTTGTGTGGTCCTCCCACTACGACTCCGGCTTGGAGCTACGCGATGATATGTTGTGTGGTCCTCCCACTACGACTCCGGCTTGGAGCTACGCGATGATATGTTGTGTGGTCCTCCCACTACGACTCCGGCTTGGAGCTACGCCATGATATGTTGTGTGGTCCTCCCACTACGACTCCGCTTGGAGCTACGCGATGATATGTTGTGTGGTCCTCCCACTACGACTCCGGCTTGGATGATATGTTTGTGGTCCTCCCCACTACTCCGGCGATGATATGTTGTGTGGTCCTCCCACTACGACTCCGGCTTGGAGCTACGCGATGATATGTTGTGTGGTCCTCCCACTACGACTCCGGCGGAGCTACGCGATGATATGTTGTGTGGTCCTCCCACTCGACTCCGGCTTGGAGCTACGCGATGATATGTTGTGTGGTCCTCCCACTACGACTCCGGCTTGGAGCTACGTGATGATATGTTGTGTGGTCCTCCCACTACGACTCCGGCTTGGAGCTACGCGATGATATGTTGTGTGGTCCTCCCACTACGACTCCGGCTTGGAGCTACGCGATGATATGTTGTGTGGTCCTCCCACTACGCGATGATATGTTGTGTGGTCCTCCCACTTCTTTCATTTGATTATTAGCTGGATGAAGAAACTGTATGAATGAAGGTCCATTATCATGTATACAGTTTGGATTTGGTTTGACTCATTTAGAAGTAGATTGAGGTTGGATTTGGTTTGACTCATTTAGAAGTAGATTGAGGTTGGATTTGGTTTGACTCATTTACATTTACATGGCTCTGATCCAGAGCCACTACATTTACACTACATTTTACATTTAAGTCATTTAGCAGACGCTCTTATCCAGAGCGACTTACAAATTGGTGCATTCACCTTATGACATCCAGTGGAACAGTCACTTTACAATAGTGCATCTAAATCTTAAAGGGGGGGTGAGAAGGATTACTTTATCCTATCCTAGGTATTCCTTAAAGAGGTGGGGTTTCAGGTGTCTCCGGAAGGTGGTGATTGACATTTAGAAGTAGATTGAGTTTGTTTCCCCAACATGTGTTTGACACCCCTGCTCTAGAGAGAGCCCCTGTTATGGTGCTGAAACACTCTGATCAATATAACATCAAATCAAATCCATTTATAAAGCTCTTCTTAGATCAGCTGATATCTCAAAGTGCTGTACAGAAACCCAGGCTAAAACCACAAACAGCAAGCAATGCAGGTGTAGAAGCACGGTGGCTAGGAAAAACTCCCTAGAAAGGCTGGAGCCTAGGACGAAACCTAGAGAGGAACCAGGCTATGAGGGGTGGCCAGTCCTCTTCTGGCTGTGCCGGTGGAGATTATAACAGAACATGGCCAAGATGTTCAAATGTTCATAAATGACCAGCAGGGTCAAATAATAATAATCACAGTGGTTGTCGAGGATGCAACAAGTCAGCACCTCAGGAGTAAATGTCAGTTGGATTTTCATAGCCGATCACTAAGAGTATCTCTACCACTCCTGCTGTCTTTAGAGAGTTGAAAACAGCAGGTCTGGGACAGGTAGCACGTCCGGTGAACAGGTCAGGGTTCCATAGCCGCAGGCAGAACAGTTGAAACTGCAGCAGCACGGCCAGGTGGACTGGCGACAGCAAGGAGTCATCATGCCAGGTAGTCCTGAGGCATGGTCCTAGGGCTCAGGTCCTCCGAGAGAGAAAGAAAGAGAGAATTAGAGAGCATACCAAATTCACACAGGACACCGGATAAGACAGGAGAAGTACTCCAGATATAACAGACTGACCCTAGCCCCCAGACACAAACTACTGCAACATAAATACTGGAGGCTGAGACAGGAGGGGTCAGGAGACACTGTGGCCCCATCCGATATTACCCCCGGACAGGGCCAAACAGGAAGGATATAACCCCACCCACATTGCCAAAGCACAGCACCCACACCACTAGAGGGATATCTTGGTCGAGACTGAACATGTCTTTATTCAACGGACAAAGACAGTATTGGAATTGTTCTAACTGATTTATATTTCAACCACTTCAGATCCCAGTTTGTCATCCTTCCACTGTGTTGGGCTAAGTGCCTCCACCTTCAGTCCAACACTAATGCAGCTATGTATGCCGTTTCTATAGAGTGGTCTAACTCCCTACATGTAGCTGCTCACTATGACAACCAGAAAGTGGCTCTGCTGCTGCTGGACCAGGAGCTTCACCACACGCTGCTGCCAAGGTAGGTATCAATTACACATTTACACCACAGCAGACGCTCTTATCCAGAGCCACTTACAGGATATTACCCTCCTCTGTGGCGTAATATGTTCTGTCTGTGGTGTAGAATGGGTACCCTCCTCTGTGGTGTAGAATGGGTACCCTCCTCTGTGGTGTAGAATGGGTACCCTCCTCTGTGTAGAATGGGTAGAATGGGTACCCTCCTCTGTGGTGTAATATGTTCTGTCTGTGTTGTAGAATGGGTACCCTCCTCTGTGGTGTAGAATGGGTACCCTCCTCTGTGTTGTAGAATGGGTACCCTCCTCTGTGGTGTAGAATGGGTACCTCCTCTGTAAAGAATGGGTACCCTCCTGTGGTGGGTACCCTCCTCTGTGGTGTAGAATGGGTACCCTCCTCTGTGGTGTAGAATGGGTACCCTCCTCTGTGGCGTAATATGTTCTGTCTGTGGTGTAGAATGGGTACCCTCCTCTGTGGTGTAGAATGGGTACCCTCCTCTGTGGTGTAGAATGGGTAGAATGGGTACCCTCCTCTGTGGTGTAATATGTTCTGTCTGTGTTGTAGATATGTTCTGGTACCCTCCTCTGTGGTGTAGAATGGGTACCCTCCTCTGTGGTGTAGAATGGGTACCCTCCTCTGTGGTGTAATATGTTCTGTCTGTGTTGTAGAATGGGTACCCTCCTCTGTGGTGTAGAATGGGTACCCTCCTCTGTGTTGTAGAATGGGTACCCTCCTCTGTGGTGTAGAATGGGTACCCTCCTCTGTGTTGTAATATGTTCTGTCTGTGGTGTAGAATGGGTACCCTCCTCTGTGGTGTCATATGTTCTGTCTGTGTTGTAGAATGGGTACCCTCCTCTGTGGTGTAGAATGGGTACCCTCCTCTGTGGTGTAGAATGGGTACCCTCCTCTGTGGTGTAATATGTTCTGTCTGTGGTGTAGAATGGGTACCCTCCTCTGTGGTGTAGAATGGGTACCCTCCTCTGTAATATGGTGTAATATGTTCTGTCTGTGATGTAGAATGGGTACCCCTCCTCTGTGTTGTCATATGTTCTGTCTGTGGTGTAGAATGGGTACCCTCCTCTGTGGTGTAGAATGGGTACCCTCCTCTGTGGTGTAATATGTTCTGTCTGTGTTGTAGAATGGGTACCCTCCTCTGTGGTGTAGAATGGGTACCCTCCTCTGTGGTGTAGAATGGGTACCCTCCTCTGTGGTGTAATATGTTCTGTCTGTGGTGTAGAATGGGTACCCTCCTCTGTGGTGTAGAATGGGTACCCTCCTCTGTGGTGTAATATGTTCTGTCTGTGGTGTAGAATGGGTACCCTCCTCTGTGGTGTCATATGTTCTGTCTGTGGTGTAGAATGGGTACCCTCCTCTGTGGTGTAGAATGGGTACCCTCCTCTGTGGTGTAGAATGGGTACCCTCCTCTGTGGTGTAGAATGGGTACCCTCCTTTGTGTTGTCATATGTTCTGTCTGTGTTGTAGAATGGGTACCCTCCTCTGTGTCGTAATATGTTCTGTCTGTGGTGTATAATGTTCCTGTCTGTGTTGTAGAATGGGTACCCTCCTCTGTGGTGTAGAATGGGTACCCTCCTTTGTGGTGTAGAATGGGCACCCTCCTCTGTGGTGTAGAATGGGTACCCTCCTCTGTGGTGTAATATGTTCTGTCTGTGTGTAGAATGGGTACCCTCCTCTGTGGTGTAGAATGGGTACCCTCCTCTGTGGTGTAGAATGGGTACCCTCCTCTGTGGTGTTCTGTATGTGGTGTAGAATGGGTACCCTCCTCTGTGGTGTAGTTCTGTCTGTGTTGTAGAATGGGTACCCTCCTCTGTGGTGTAGAATGGGTACCCTCCTCTGTGTTGTAGAATGGGTACCCTCCTCTGTGGTGTAATATGTTCTGTCTGTGGTGTAGAATGGGTACCCTCCTCTGTGGTGTAGAATGGGTATCCTCTGTTGTAATATGTTCTGTCTGTGTTGTAGAATGGGTACCCTCCTCTGTGGTGTCATATGTTCTGTCTGTGGTGTAGAATGGGTACCCTCCTCTGTGGTGTAGAATGGGTACCCTCCTCTGTGGTGTAGAATGGGTACCCTCCTCTGTGGTGTATATGTTCTGTATGTGGTGTAGAATGTCTGTCTGTGGTGTAGAATGGGTACCCTCCTCTGTGGTG
>NW_025745987.1:140000-206349 GCF_021184085.1 Oncorhynchus gorbuscha | reverse complement strand
TATATATGAGTTTGTCTGTTATAGACCTATAGACTGAATGGGTATATAGTATCTATATATGAGTTGGTCTGTTATAGACTGAATGGGTATATAGTATCTATATATGAGTTGGTATATTATAGACCTATAGACTGAATGGGTATATAGTATCTATATATGAGTTGGTCTGTTATAGACTGAATGGGTATATAGTATCTATATATGAGTTTGTCTGTTATAGACCTATAGACTGAATGGGTATATAGTATCTATATATGAGTTGGTCTGTTATAGACTGAATGGGTATATAGTATCTATATATGAGTTGGTCTGTTATAGACTGAATGGGTATATAGTGTCTATATATGAGTTGGTCTGTTATAGACTGAATGGGTATATAGTATCTATATATGAGTTGGTCTGTTATAGACTGAATGGGTATATAGTATCTATATATGAGTTTGTCTGTTATAGACCTATAGACTGAATGGGTATATAGTATCTATATATGAGTTGGTCTGTTATAGACTGAATGGGTATATAGTATCTATATATGAGTTGGTCTGTTATAGACTGAATGGGTATATAGTGTCTATATATGAGTTGGTCTGTTATAGACTGAATGGGTATATAGTATCTATATATGAGTTGGTCTGTTATAGACTGAATGGGTATATAGTATCTATATATGAGTTGGTATATTATAGACCTATAGACTGAATGGGTATATAGTATCTATATATGAGTTGGTCTGTTATAGACTGAATGGGTATATAGTATCTATATATGAGTTGGTCTGTTATAGACTGAATGGGTATATAGTGTCTATATATGAGTTGGTCTGTTATAGACTGAATGGGTATATAGTATCTATATATGAGTTGGTCTGTTATAGACTGAATGGGTATATAGTATCTATATATGAGTTGGTCTGTTATAGACCTATAGACTGAATGGGTATATAGTATCTATATATGAGTTGGTCTATTATAGACTGAATGGGTATATAGTGTCGATATATGAGTTTGTCTATTATAGACCTATAGACTGAATGGGTATATAGTATCTATATATGAGTTGGTCTGTTATAGACCTATAGACTGAATGAGTATATAGTATCTATATATGAGTTGGTCTATTATAGACTGAATGGGTATATAGTGTCTATATATGAGTTGGTCTATTATAGACTGAATGGGTATATAGCGTCTATATATGAGTTGGTCTGTTATAGACCTATAGACTGAATGGGTATATAGTATCTATATATGAGTTGGTCTGTTATAGACCTATAGACTGAATGAGTATATAGTATCTATATATGAGTTGGTCTATTATAGACTGAATGGGTATATAGTGTCTATATATGAGTTGGTCTATTATAGACTGAATGGGTATATAGCGTCTATATATGAGTTGGTCTGTTATAGACCTATAGACTGAATGGGTATATAGTATCTATATATGAGTTGGTCTGTTATAGACCTATAGACTGAATGAGTATATAGTATCTATATATGAGTTGGTCTATTATAGACTGAATGGGTATATAGTATCTATATGTGAGTTGGTATATAGTGTCTATATATGAGTTGGTCTGTTATAGACTGAATGGGTATATATAGTATCTATATATGAGTTGGTCTGTTATAGACCTATAGACGGAATGGGTATATAGTATCTATATATGAGTTGGTCTGTTATAGACTGAATGGGTATATAGTATCTATATATGAGTTGGTCTGTTATAGACTGAATGGGTATATAGTATCTATATATGAGTTGGTCTATTATAGACTGAATGGGTATATAGTGTCTATATATGAGTTGGTCTGTTATAGACTGAATGGGTATATAGTATCTATATATGAGTTGGTCTGTTATAGACCTATAGACTGAATGGGTATATAGTATCTATATATGAGTTGGTCTGTTATAGACCTATAGACTGAATGGGTATATAGTATCTATATATGAGTTGGTATATTATAGACCTATAGACTGAATGGGTATATAGTATCTATATATGAGTTGGTCTGTTATAGACCTATAGACTGAATGGGTATATAGTATCTATATATGAGTTGGTCTGTTATAGACCTATAGACTGAATGGGTATATAGTATCTATATATGAGTTGGTCTGTTATAGACCTATAGACTGAATGGGTATATAGTGTCTATATATGAGTTGGTCTGTTATAGACCTATAGACTGAATGGGTATATAGTATCTATATATGAGTTGGTCTGTTATAGACCTATAGACTGAATGAGTATATAGTATCTATATATGAGTTGGTCTGTTATAGACTGAATGGGTATATAGTATCTATATATGAGTTGGTCTGTTATAGACTGAATGGGTATATAGTATCTATATATGAGTTGGTCTGTTATAGACCTATAGACTGAATGGGTATATAGTATCTATATATGAGTTGGTCTGTTATAGACTGAATGGGTATATAGTATCTATATATGAGTTGGTCTGTTATAGACCTATAGACTGAATGGGTATATAGTGTCTATATATGAGTTGGTCTGTTATAGACTGAATGGGTATATAGTGTCTATATATGAGTTGGTCTGTTATAGACTGAATGGGTATATAGTATCTATATATGAGTTGGTCTGTTATAGACCTATAGACTGAATGGGTATATAGTATCTATATATGAGTTGGTCTGTTATAGACCTATAGACTGAATGGATATATAGTGTCTATATATGAGTTGGTCTGTTATAGACTGAATGGGTATATAGTATCTATATATGAGTTGGTCTGTTATAGACCTATAGACTGAATGGATATATAGTGTCTATATATGAGTTGGTCTGTTATAGACTGAATGGGTATATAGTGTCTATATATGAGTTGGTCTGTTATAGACCTATAGACTGAATGGATATATAGTGTCTATATATGAGTTGGTCTGTTATAGACTGAATGGGTATATAGTATCTATATATGAGTTGGTCTATTATAGACTGAATGGGTATATAGTGTCTATATATGAGTTGGTCTGTTATAGACTGAATGGGTATATAGTGTCTATATATGAGTTGGTCTGTTATAGACTGAATGGGTATATAGTATCTATATATGAGTTGGTCTGTTATAGACCTATAGACGGAATGGGTATATAGTATCTATATATGAGTTGGTCTGTTATAGACCTATAGACTGAATGGGTATATAGTATCTATATATGAGTTGGTCTGTTATAGACCTATAGACTGAATGGATATATAGTGTCTATATATGAGTTGGTCTGTTATAGACTGAATGGGTATATAGTATCTATATATGAGTTGGTCTGTTATAGACTGAATGGGTATATAGTGTCTATATATGAGTTGGTCTGTTATAGACCTATAGACTGAATGGGTATATAGTATCTATATATGAGTTGGTCTGTTATAGACCTATAGACTGAATGGGTATATAGTATCTATATATGAGTTGGTCTGTTATAGACCTATAGACTGAATGGGTATATAGTGTCTATATATGAGTTGGTCTGTTATAGACCTATAGACTGAATGGGTATATAGTATCTATATATGAGTTGGTCTGTTATAGACCTATAGACTGAATGAGTATATAGTATCTATATATGAGTTGGTCTGTTATAGACTGAATGGGTATATAGTATCTATATATGAGTTGGTCTGTTATAGACTGAATGGGTATATAGTATCTATATATGAGTTGGTCTGTTATAGACCTATAGACTGAATGGGTATATAGTATCTATATATGAGTTGGTCTGTTATAGACTGAATGGGTATATAGTATCTATATATGAGTTGGTCTGTTATAGACCTATAGACTGAATGGGTATATAGTGTCTATATATGAGTTGGTCTGTTATAGACTGAATGGGTATATAGTGTCTATATATGAGTTGGTCTGTTATAGACTGAATGGGTATATAGTATCTATATATGAGTTGGTCTGTTATAGACCTATAGACTGAATGGGTATATAGTATCTATATATGAGTTGGTCTGTTATAGACCTATAGACTGAATGGATATATAGTGTCTATATATGAGTTGGTCTGTTATAGACTGAATGGGTATATAGTATCTATATATGAGTTGGTCTGTTATAGACCTATAGACTGAATGGGTATATAGTATCTATATATGAGTTGGTCTGTTATAGACCTATAGACTGAATGGATATATAGTGTCTATATATGAGTTGGTCTGTTATAGACTGAATGGGTATATAGTGTCTATATATGAGTTGGTCTGTTATAGACCTATAGACTGAATGGATATATAGTGTCTATATATGAGTTGGTCTGTTATAGACTGAATGGGTATATAGTATCTATATATGAGTTGGTCTATTATAGACTGAATGGGTATATAGTGTCTATATATGAGTTGGTCTGTTATAGACTGAATGGGTATATAGTGTCTATATATGAGTTGGTCTGTTATAGACTGAATGGGTATATAGTATCTATATATGAGTTGGTCTGTTATAGACCTATAGACGGAATGGGTATATAGTATCTATATATGAGTTGGTCTGTTATAGACCTATAGACTGAATGGGTATATAGTATCTATATATGAGTTGGTCTGTTATAGACCTATAGACTGAATGGATATATAGTGTCTATATATGAGTTGGTCTGTTATAGACTGAATGGGTATATAGTATCTATATATGAGTTGGTCTGTTATAGACTGAATGGGTATATAGTGTCTATATATGAGTTGGTCTGTTATAGACCTATAGACTGAATGGGTATATAGTATCTATATATGAGTTGGTCTGTTATAGACCTATAGACTGAATGGGTATATAGTATCTATATATGAGTTGGTCTGTTATAGACCTATAGACTGAATGGGTATATAGTATCTATATATGAGTTGGTCTGTTATAGACCTATAGACTGAATGAGTATATAGTATCTATATATGAGTTGGTCTATTATAGACTGAATGGGTATATAGTATCTATATATGAGTTGGTCTATTATAGACCTATAGACTGAATGGGTATATAGTATCTATATATGAGTTGGTCTGTTATAGACTGAATGGGTATATAGTGTCTATATATGAGTTGGTCTGTTATAGACTGAATGGGTATATAGTATCTATATATGAGTTGGTCTGTTATAGACCTATAGACTGAATGGGTATATAGTATCTATATATGAGTTGGTCTGTTATAGACTGAATGGGTATATAGTATCTATATATGAGTTGGTCTGTTATAGACCTATAGACTGAATGGGTATATAGTATCTATATATGAGTTGGTCTGTTATAGACCTATAGACTGAATGGGTATATAGTATCTATATATGAGTTGGTCTATTATAGACTGAATGGGTATATAGTGTCTATATATGAGTTGGTCTGTTATAGACTGAATGGGTATATAGTATCTATATATGAGTTGGTCTGTTATAGACTGAATGGGTATATAGTATCTATATATGAGTTGGACTGTTATAGACTGAATGGGTATATAGTATCTATATATGAGTTGGTCTGTTATAGACCTATAGACTGAATGGGTATATAGTATCTATATATGAGTTGGTCTGTTATAGACCTATAGACTGAATGGGTATATAGTATCTATATATGAGTTGGTCTGTTATAGACCTATAGACTGAATGGGTATATAGTATCTATATATGAGTTGGTCTGTTATAGACCTATAGACTGAATGGGTATATAGTGTCTATATATGAGTTGGTCTGTTATAGACCTATAGACTGAATGGGTATATAGTATCTATATATGAGTTGGTCTGTTATAGACCTATAGACTGAATGAGTATATAGTATCTATATATGAGTTGGTCTGTTATAGACTGAATGGGTATATAGTATCTATATATGAGTTGGTCTGTTATAGACTGAATGGGTATATAGTATCTATATATGAGTTGGTCTGTTATAGACCTATAGACTGAATGGGTATATAGTATCTATATATGAGTTGGTCTGTTATAGACTGAATGGGTATATAGTATCTATATATGAGTTGGTCTGTTATAGACCTATAGACTGAATGGGTATATAGTGTCTATATATGAGTTGGTCTGTTATAGACTGAATGGGTATATAGTGTCTATATATGAGTTGGTCTGTTA
This sequence comes from Oncorhynchus gorbuscha, assembly GCF_021184085.1. Taxonomy (NCBI): domain Eukaryota; kingdom Metazoa; phylum Chordata; class Actinopteri; order Salmoniformes; family Salmonidae; genus Oncorhynchus; species Oncorhynchus gorbuscha. The sequence goes on along the minus strand of NW_025745987.1, from coordinate 200,233 downwards.
TAGACTGAATGGGTATATAGTATCTATATATGAGTTGGTCTGTTATAGACCTATAGACTGAATGGGTATATAGTATCTATATATGAGTTGGTCTGTTATAGACCTATAGACTGAATGGATATATAGTGTCTATATATGAGTTGGTCTGTTATAGACTGAATGGGTATATAGTATCTATATATGAGTTGGTCTGTTATAGACCTATAGACTGAATGGGTATATAGTATCTATATATGAGTTGGTCTGTTATAGACCTATAGACTGAATGGATATATAGTGTCTATATATGAGTTGGTCTGTTATAGACTGAATGGGTATATAGTGTCTATATATGAGTTGGTCTGTTATAGACCTATAGACTGAATGGATATATAGTGTCTATATATGAGTTGGTCTGTTATAGACTGAATGGGTATATAGTATCTATATATGAGTTGGTCTATTATAGACTGAATGGGTATATAGTGTCTATATATGAGTTGGTCTGTTATAGACTGAATGGGTATATAGTGTCTATATATGAGTTGGTCTGTTATAGACTGAATGGGTATATAGTATCTATATATGAGTTGGTCTGTTATAGACCTATAGACGGAATGGGTATATAGTATCTATATATGAGTTGGTCTGTTATAGACCTATAGACTGAATGGGTATATAGTATCTATATATGAGTTGGTCTGTTATAGACCTATAGACTGAATGGATATATAGTGTCTATATATGAGTTGGTCTGTTATAGACTGAATGGGTATATAGTATCTATATATGAGTTGGTCTGTTATAGACTGAATGGGTATATAGTGTCTATATATGAGTTGGTCTGTTATAGACCTATAGACTGAATGGGTATATAGTATCTATATATGAGTTGGTCTGTTATAGACCTATAGACTGAATGGGTATATAGTATCTATATATGAGTTGGTCTGTTATAGACCTATAGACTGAATGGGTATATAGTATCTATATATGAGTTGGTCTGTTATAGACCTATAGACTGAATGAGTATATAGTATCTATATATGAGTTGGTCTATTATAGACTGAATGGGTATATAGTATCTATATATGAGTTGGTCTATTATAGACCTATAGACTGAATGGGTATATAGTATCTATATATGAGTTGGTCTGTTATAGACTGAATGGGTATATAGTGTCTATATATGAGTTGGTCTGTTATAGACTGAATGGGTATATAGTATCTATATATGAGTTGGTCTGTTATAGACCTATAGACTGAATGGGTATATAGTATCTATATATGAGTTGGTCTGTTATAGACTGAATGGGTATATAGTATCTATATATGAGTTGGTCTGTTATAGACCTATAGACTGAATGGGTATATAGTATCTATATATGAGTTGGTCTGTTATAGACCTATAGACTGAATGGGTATATAGTATCTATATATGAGTTGGTCTGTTATAGACTGAATGGGTATATAGTGTCTATATATGAGTTGGTCTGTTATAGACTGAATGGGTATATAGTATCTATATATGAGTTGGTCTGTTATAGACCTATAGACTGAATGGGTATATAGTATCTATATATGAGTTGGTCTGTTATAGACTGAATGGGTATATAGTATCTATATATGAGTTGGTCTGTTATAGACCTATAGACTGAATGGGTATATAGTATCTATATATGAGTTGGTCTGTTATAGACCTATAGACTGAATGGGTATATAGTATCTATATATGAGTTGGTCTATTATAGACTGAATGGGTATATAGTGTCTATATATGAGTTGGTCTGTTATAGACTGAATGGGTATATAGTATCTATATATGAGTTGGTCTGTTATAGACTGAATGGGTATATAGTATCTATATATGAGTTGGTCTGTTATAGACTGAATGGGTATATAGTATCTATATATGAGTTGGTCTGTTATAGACCTATAGACTGAATGGGTATATAGTATCTATATATGAGTTGGTCTGTTATAGACCTATAGACTGAATGGGTATATAGTATCTATATATGAGTTGGTCTGTTATAGACCTATAGACTGAATGGGTATATAGTATCTATATATGAGTTGGTCTGTTATAGACCTATAGACTGAATGGGTATATAGTGTCTATATATGAGTTGGTCTGTTATAGACCTATAGACTGAATGGGTATATAGTATCTATATATGAGTTGGTCTGTTATAGACCTATAGACTGAATGAGTATATAGTATCTATATATGAGTTGGTCTGTTATAGACTGAATGGGTATATAGTATCTATATATGAGTTGGTCTGTTATAGACTGAATGGGTATATAGTATCTATATATGAGTTGGTCTGTTATAGACCTATAGACTGAATGGGTATATAGTATCTATATATGAGTTGGTCTGTTATAGACTGAATGGGTATATAGTATCTATATATGAGTTGGTCTGTTATAGACCTATAGACTGAATGGGTATATAGTGTCTATATATGAGTTGGTCTGTTATAGACTGAATGGGTATATAGTGTCTATATATGAGTTGGTCTGTTATAGACTGAATGGGTATATAGTATCTATATATGAGTTGGTCTGTTATAGACCTATAGACTGAATGGGTATATAGTATCTATATATGTATCTATATATGAGTTGGTCTGTTATAGACCTATAGACTGAATGGATATATAGTGTCTATATATGAGTTGGTCTGTTATAGACTGAATGGGTATATAGTATCTATATATGAGTTGGTCTGTTATAGACCTATAGACTGAATGGGTATATAGTATCTATATATGAGTTGGTCTGTTATAGACCTATAGACTGAATGGATATATAGTGTCTATATATGAGTTGGTCTGTTATAGACTGAATGGGTATATAGTGTCTATATATGAGTTGGTCTGTTTTAGACCTATAGACTGAATGGATATATAGTATCTATATATGAGTTGGTCTATTATAGACTGAATGGGTATATAGTATCTATATATGAGTTGGTCTATTATAGACCTATAGACTGAATGGGTATATAGTATCTATATATGAGTTGGTCTGTTATAGACTGAATGGGTATATAGTGTCTATATATGAGTTGGTCTGTTATAGACTGAATGGGTATATAGTATCTATATATGAGTTGGTCTGTTATAGACCTATAGACTGAATGGGTATATAGTATCTATATATGAGTTGGTCTGTTATAGACTGAATGGGTATATAGTATCTATATATGAGTTGGTCTGTTATAGACCTATAGACTGAATGGGTATATAGTATCTATATATGAGTTGGTCTGTTATAGACCTATAGACTGAATGGGTATATAGTATCTATATATGAGTTGGTCTATTATAGACTGAATGGGTATATAGTGTCTATATATGAGTTGGTCTGTTATAGACTGAATGGGTATATAGTATCTATATATGAGTTGGTCTGTTATAGACTGAATGGGTATATAGTATCTATATATGAGTTGGTCTGTTATAGACTGAATGGGTATATAGTATCTATATATGAGTTGGTCTGTTATAGACCTATAGACTGAATGGGTATATAGTATCTATATATGAGTTGGTCTGTTATAGACCTATAGACTGAATGGGTATATAGTATCTATATATGAGTTGGTCTGTTATAGACCTATAGACTGAATGGGTATATAGTGTCTATATGAGTTGGTCTGTTATAGACCTATAGACTGAATGGGTATATAGTATCTATATATGAGTTGGTCTGTTATAGACCTATAGACTGAATGGGTATATAGTATCTATATATGAGTTGGTCTGTTATAGACTGAATGGGTATATAGTATCTATATATGAGTTGGTCTGTTATAGACTGAATGGGTATATAGTATCTATATATGAGTTGGTCTGTTATAGACCTATAGACTGAATGGGTATATAGTATCTATATATGAGTTGGTCTGTTATAGACTGAATGGGTATATAGTATCTATATATGAGTTGGTCTGTTATAGACCTATAGACTGAATGGGTATATAGTGTCTATATATGAGTTGGTCTGTTATAGACTGAATGGGTATATAGTGTCTATATATGAGTTGGTCTGTTATAGACTGAATGGGTATATAGTATCTATATATGAGTTGGTCTGTTATAGACCTATAGACTGAATGGGTATATAGTATCTATATATGAGTTGGTCTGTTATAGACCTATAGACTGAATGGATATATAGTGTCTATATATGAGTTGGTCTGTTATAGACTGAATGGGTATATAGTATCTATATATGAGTTGGTCTGTTATAGACCTATAGACTGAATGGGTATATAGTATCTATATATGAGTTGGTCTGTTATAGACCTATAGACTGAATGGATATATAGTGTCTATATATGAGTTGGTCTGTTATAGACTGAATGGGTATATAGTGTCTATATATGAGTTGGTCTGTTATAGACCTATAGACTGAATGGATATATAGTGTCTATATATGAGTTGGTCTGTTATAGACTGAATGGGTATATAGTATCTATATATGAGTTGGTCTATTATAGACTGAATGGGTATATAGTGTCTATATATGAGTTGGTCTGTTATAGACTGAATGGGTATATAGTGTCTATATATGAGTTGGTCTGTTATAGACTGAATGGGTATATAGTATCTATATATGAGTTGGTCTGTTATAGACCTATAGACGGAATGGGTATATAGTATCTATATATGAGTTGGTCTGTTATAGACCTATAGACTGAATGGGTATATAGTATCTATATATGAGTTGGTCTGTTATAGACCTATAGACTGAATGGATATATAGTGTCTATATATGAGTTGGTCTGTTATAGACTGAATGGGTATATAGTATCTATATATGAGTTGGTCTGTTATAGACTGAATGGGTATATAGTGTCTATATATGAGTTGGTCTGTTATAGACCTATAGACTGAATGGGTATATAGTATCTATATATGAGTTGGTCTGTTATAGACCTATAGACTGAATGGGTATATAGTATCTATATATGAGTTGGTCTGTTATAGACCTATAGACTGAATGGGTATATAGTATCTATATAGTTGAGTTGGTCTGTTATAGACCTATAGACTGAATGAGTATATAGTATCTATATATGAGTTGGTCTATTATAGACTGAATGGGTATATAGTATCTATATATGAGTTGGTCTATTATAGACCTATAGACTGAATGGGTATATAGTATCTATATATGAGTTGGTCTGTTATAGACTGAATGGGTATATAGTGTCTATATATGAGTTGGTCTGTTATAGACTGAATGGGTATATAGTATCTATATATGAGTTGGTCTGTTATAGACCTATAGACTGAATGGGTATATAGTATCTATATATGAGTTGGTCTGTTATAGACTGAATGGGTATATAGTATCTATATATGAGTTGGTCTGTTATAGACCTATAGACTGAATGGGTATATAGTATCTATATATGAGTTGGTCTGTTATAGACCTATAGACTGAATGGGTATATAGTATCTATATATGAGTTGGTCTATTATAGACTGAATGGGTATATAGTGTCTATATATGAGTTGGTCTGTTATAGACTGAATGGGTATATAGTATCTATATATGAGTTGGTCTGTTATAGACTGAATGGGTATATAGTATCTATATATGAGTTGGTCTGTTATAGACTGAATGGGTATATAGTATCTATATATGAGTTGGTCTGTTATAGACCTATAGACTGAATGGGTATATAGTATCTATATATGAGTTGGTCTGTTATAGACCTATAGACTGAATGGGTATATAGTGTCTATATATGAGTTGGTCTGTTATAGACTGAATGGGTATATAGTGTCTATATATGAGTTGGTCTGTTATAGACTGAATGGGTATATAGTATCTATATATGAGTTGGTCTGTTATAGACCTATAGACTGAATGGGTATATAGTATCTATATATGAGTTGGTCTGTTATAGACCTATAGACTGAATGGATATATAGTGTCTATATATGAGTTGGTCTGTTATAGACTGAATGGGTATATAGTATCTATATATGAGTTGGTCTGTTATAGACCTATAGACTGAATGGGTATATAGTATCTATATATGAGTTGGTCTGTTATAGACCTATAGACTGAATGGATATATAGTGTCTATATATGAGTTGGTCTGTTATAGACTGAATGGGTATATAGTGTCTATATATGAGTTGGTCTGTTATAGACCTATAGACTGAATGGATATATAGTGTCTATATATGAGTTGGTCTGTTATAGACTGAATGGGTATATAGTATCTATATATGAGTTGGTCTATTATAGACTGAATGGGTATATAGTGTCTATATATGAGTTGGTCTGTTATAGACTGAATGGGTATATAGTGTCTATATATGAGTTGGTCTGTTATAGACTGAATGGGTATATAGTATCTATATATGAGTTGGTCTGTTATAGACCTATAGACGGAATGGGTATATAGTATCTATATATGAGTTGGTCTGTTATAGACCTATAGACTGAATGGGTATATAGTATCTATATATGAGTTGGTCTGTTATAGACCTATAGACTGAATGGATATATAGTGTCTATATATGAGTTGGTCTGTTATAGACTGAATGGGTATATAGTATCTATATATGAGTTGGTCTGTTATAGACTGAATGGGTATATAGTGTCTATATATGAGTTGGTCTGTTATAGACCTATAGACTGAATGGGTATATAGTATCTATATATGAGTTGGTCTGTTATAGACCTATAGACTGAATGGGTATATAGTATCTATATATGAGTTGGTCTGTTATAGACCTATAGACTGAATGGGTATATAGTATCTATATATGAGTTGGTCTGTTATAGACCTATAGACTGAATGAGTATATAGTATCTATATATGAGTTGGTCTATTATAGACTGAATGGGTATATAGTATCTATATATGAGTTGGTCTATTATAGACCTATAGACTGAATGGGTATATAGTATCTATATATGAGTTGGTCTGTTATAGACTGAATGGGTATATAGTGTCTATATATGAGTTGGTCTGTTATAGACTGAATGGGTATATAGTATCTATATATGAGTTGGTCTGTTATAGACCTATAGACTGAATGGGTATATAGTATCTATATATGAGTTGGTCTGTTATAGACTGAATGGGTATATAGTATCTATATATGAGTTGGTCTGTTATAGACCTATAGACTGAATGGGTATATAGTATCTATATATGAGTTGGTCTATTATAGACTGAATGGGTATATAGTGTCTATATATGAGTTGGTCTGTTATAGACTGAATGGGTATATAGTATCTATATATGAGTTGGTCTGTTATAGACTGAATGGGTATATAGTATCTATATATGAGTTGGTCTGTTATAGACTGAATGGGTATATAGTATCTATATATGAGTTGGTCTGTTATAGACCTATAGACTGAATGGGTATATAGTATCTATATATGAGTTGGTCTGTTATAGACCTATAGACTGAATGGGTATATAGTATCTATATATGAGTTGGTCTGTTATAGACTGAATGGGTATATAGTATCTATATATGAGTTGGTCTGTTATAGACCTATAGACTGAATGGGTATATAGTGTCTATATATGAGTTGGTCTGTTATAGACTGAATGGGTATATAGTGTCTATATATGAGTTGGTCTGTTATAGACTGAATGGGTATATAGTATCTATATATGAGTTGGTCTGTTATAGACCTATAGACTGAATGGGTATATAGTATCTATATATGAGTTGGTCTGTTATAGACCTATAGACTGAATGGATATATAGTGTCTATATATGAGTTGGTCTGTTATAGACTGAATGGGTATATAGTATCTATATATGAGTTGGTCTGTTATAGACCTATAGACTGAATGGGTATATAGTATCTATATATGAGTTGGTCTGTTATAGACCTATAGACTGAATGGATATATAGTGTCTATATATGAGTTGGTCTGTTATAGACTGAATGGGTATATAGTGTCTATATATGAGTTGGTCTGTTATAGACCTATAGACTGAATGGATATATAGTGTCTATATATGAGTTGGTCTGTTATAGACTGAATGGGTATATAGTATCTATATATGAGTTGGTCTATTATAGACTGAATGGGTATATAGTGTCTATATATGAGTTGGTCTGTTATAGACTGAATGGGTATATAGTGTCTATATATGAGTTGGTCTGTTATAGACTGAATGGGTATATAGTATCTATATATGAGTTGGTCTGTTATAGACCTATAGACGGAATGGGTATATAGTCTCTATATATGAGTTGGTCTGTTATAGACCTATAGACTGAATGGGTATATAGTATCTATATATGAGTTGGTCTGTTATAGACCTATAGACTGAATGGATATATAGTGTCTATATATGAGTTGGTCTGTTATAGACTGAATGGGTATATAGTATCTATATATGAGTTGGTCTGTTATAGACTGAATGGGTATATAGTGTCTATATATGAGTTGGTCTGTTATAGACCTATAGACTGAATGGGTATATAGTATCTATATATGAGTTGGTCTGTTATAGACCTATAGACTGAATGGGTATATAGTATCTATATATGAGTTGGTCTGTTATAGACCTATAGACTGAATGGGTATATAGTATCTATATATGAGTTGGTCTGTTATAGACCTATAGACTGAATGAGTATATAGTATCTATATATGAGTTGGTCTATTATAGACTGAATGGGTATATAGTATCTATATATGAGTTGGTCTATTATAGACCTATAGACTGAATGGGTATATAGTATCTATATATGAGTTGGTCTGTTATAGACTGAATGGGTATATAGTGTCTATATATGAGTTGGTCTGTTATAGACTGAATGGGTATATAGTATCTATATATGAGTTGGTCTGTTATAGACCTATAGACTGAATGGGTATATAGTATCTATATATGAGTTGGTCTGTTATAGACCTATAGACTGAATGGGTATATAGTATCTATATATGAGTTGGTCTGTTATAGACTGAATGGGTATATAGTATCTATATATGAGTTGGTCTGTTATAGACTGAATGGGTATATAGTATCTATATATGAGTTGGTCTGTTATAGACTGAATGGGTATATAGTATCTATATATGAGTTGGTCTGTTATAGACCTATAGACTGAATGGGTATATAGTATCTATATATGAGTTGGTCTGTTATAGACTGAATGGGTATATAGTATCTATATATGAGTTGGTCTGTTATAGACCTATAGACTGAATGGGTATATAGTATCTATATATGAGTTGGTCTGTTATAGACCTATAGACTGAATGGGTATATAGTATCTATATATGAGTTGGTCTATTATAGACTGAATGGGTATATAGTGTCTATATATGAGTTGGTCTGTTATAGACTGAATGGGTATATAGTATCTATATATGAGTTGGTCTGTTATAGACTGAATGGGTATATAGTATCTATATATGAGTTGGTCTGTTATAGACTGAATGGGTATATAGTATCTATATATGAGTTGGTCTGTTATAGACCTATAGACTGAATGGGTATATAGTATCTATATATGAGTTGGTCTGTTATAGACTGAATGGGTATATAGTATCTATATATGAGTTGGTCTGTTATAGACCTATAGACTGAATGGGTATATAGTATCTATATATGAGTTGGTCTGTTATAGACCTATAGACTGAATGGGTATATAGTATCTATATATGAGTTGGTCTGTTATAGACCTATAGACTGAATGGGTATATAGTATCTATATATGAGTTGGTCTATTATAGACTGAATGGGTATATAGTATCTATATATGAGTTGGTCTGTTATAGACCTATAGACTGAATGGGTATATAGTATCTATATATGAGTTGGTCTGTTATAGACTGAATGGGTATATAGTATCTATATATGAGTTGGTCTGTTATAGACTGAATGGGTATATAGTATCTATATATGAGTTGGTCTGTTATAGACCTATAGACTGAATGGGTATATAGTATCTATATATGAGTTGGTCTATTATAGACCTATAGACTGAATGGGTATATAGTATCTATATATGAGTTGAAGGTCTATTATAGACCTATAGACTGAATGGGTATATAGTATCTATATATGAGTTGGTCTATTATAGACTGAATGGGTATATAGTATCTATATATGAGTTGGTCTGTTATAGACTGAATGGGTATATAGTATCTATATATGAGTTGGTCTGTTATAGACCTATAGACTGAATGGGTATATAGTATCTATATATGAGTTGGTCTATTATAGACTGAATGGGTATATAGTATCTATATATGAGTTGGTCTGTTATAGACCTATAGACTGAATGGGTATATAGTATCTATATATGAGTTGGTCTGTTATAGACTGAATGGGTATATAGTATCTATATATGAGTTGGTCTGTTATAGACTGAATGGGTATATAGTATCTATATATGAGTTGGTCTGTTATAGACCTATAGACTGAATGGGTATATAGTGTCTATATGTGAGTTGGTCTGTTATAGACTGAATGGGTATATAGTATCTATATATGAGTTGGTCTGTTATAGACTGAATGGGTATATAGTGTCTATATATGAGTTGGTCTGTTATAGACCTATAGACTGAATGGGTATATAGTATATAGTACGTAGATTACAGTACCAGTCAACAGTTTGGACACCTACTCATTCCAGGGTTTTTCTTTATTTTTTACTATTTTCTACATTGTAGAATAATAGTGAAAACATCACAACTATGAAATAGCACATATGGAATCATGTAGTAACCAAAAAAGTGTTAAACAAATCAAAATACATTTTATATTTGAGATTTCATAAAGGGTCCTTCCTTGAGAACAGCCGAAGAACCCCTTAGGAACCTCTTTTTCTAAAGAGTCTAGAACCGTACTGAACTGATATTCTAGAACCGTACTTGAACTGATATTCTAGAACCGTACTTGAACTGATATTCTAGAACCATACTTGAACTGATATTCTAGAACCGTACTTGAACTGATATTCTAGAACCGTACTTGAACTGATATTCTAGAACCGTACTTGAACTGATATTCTAGAACCATACTTGAACTGATATTCTAGAACCGTACTTGAACTGATATTCTAGAACCGTAAAATGTAAGTAAAGTGCTTCAATGAATCCAACTCGTAAAACAATGGTTTAATTACAATGAACAGTGAAGAAAAACACATTATTAATAATAATCATCTCACCAGGATAATGTTTTTATTCAGGAACAACGGCCTGATGCTATTGGTCAAGACCAGACAATCAATCAATCAATCAATCAATCAATCAAATGTATTTATAAAGCATGAGCAGATGTCACAAAGTGCTTATACAGAAACCCAGCCTCAAACCCCCAACACGCCTGATGTTATCAGGGTCAATTTCAATTCCAGACGATTCAAAAAGTGAATCAAACTCCGATTCAAATTAAAAATGTTCCTAATTTAAAAGTATTGAAGAGAATTAGAATTGGAATGTTTGTGTACTTCCTGAATTGACTGAAATTGAAATGGCATTTGACCCCAACCCTGGATGTTATTGGTCAAGACCAGACAAGGGCTGATGTTATTGGTCAAGACCAAACGAGGGCTGATGTTATTGGTCAAGACCAAACGAGGGCTGATGTTATTGGTCAAGACCAAACAAGGGCTGATGTTATTGGTCAAGACTGTTCTACTCTATTTTAGTGTGTTCTTTTCCCACAAGGCATTGCACACTCAGGAGTCCAGTTCTGACCTTCAGGAAGTGTGTTTAAGCGTGCATTCATAAGTGCATGTGTCTGTCTGCGTGTGTGTGTATTTGCGTCCGTCCGTGTCCGTGTGTCTGTGTGTCTGCGTGTGTGCATGTGTCTGTCTGCGTGTGTGAGTATTTGCGTCCGTCCGTGTCCGTGTGTCTGCGTCCGTGTGTCTGTGTGAGGGTCTGCGTCCGTCCGTGTCCGTGTGTCTGCGTCCGTGTGTCTGTGTGAGGGTCTGCGTCCGTCCGTGTCCGTGTGTCTGCGTCCGTGTGTCTGTGTGAGGGTCTGCGTCCGTCCGTGTCCGTGTGTCTGCGTCCGTGTGTCTGTGTGAGGGTCTGCGTCCGTCCGTGTCCGTGTGTCTGTGTGAGGGTCTGCGTCCGTCCGTGTCCGTGTGTCTGCGTCCGTGTGTCTGTGTGAGGGTCTGCGTCCGTCCGTGTCCGTGTGTCTGCGTCCGTGTGTCTGTGTGAGGGTCTGCGTCCGTCCGTGTCCGTGTGTCTGCGTCCGTGTGTCTGTGTGAGGGTCTGCGTCCGTCCGTGTCCGTGTGTCTGCGTCCGTGTGTCTGTGTGAGGGTCTGCGTCCGTCCGTGTCCGTGTGTCTGCGTCCGTGTGTCTGTGTGAGGGTCTGCGTCCGTCCGTGTCCGTGTGTCTGCGTCCGTGTGTCTGTGTGAGGGTCTGTTTACTGGTTTTTCTTGCTCATTATGTGTCTGTTGTATTGGGAGTCAGTGTGCAGTATCTTGTCCCACCAGGTAAAGGTGGAGGCGTAGTTCCCTACGAAGTTCATATGGTGGAAGTCATGGAAACGAGCTCCGGCATAGAACGGGATCAGGTGGAGAGGGTTGAGAGGGATGTCATACCCACTGGAGAGAGGAGGAGAGGGGAGGAGAGAGGAGGGAGAGAGAGAGAGAGAGGAGGAGGAGAGAGGGGGGAGAGGGGGAGGAGAGAGGAGGAGAGGAGAAAGGGAGAGGGGGAGGAGAGAGGAGAGGAGAGGGAGAAAGGGAGGAGGAGAGAGAGAGAGGAGGAGAGAGGAGGAGGAGAGGAGGGAGAGAGAGAGAGAGGAGGAGAGGGGAGAGGGGAGAGGAGAGAGAGAGAGGAGGAGGAGGAGAGAGGGGAGGAGAGAGGAGGAGGAGAAAGGGAGGGAGAGAGAGAGAGGAGGAGGAGAGAGGGGGGAGAGGAGAGAGGGAGAGGAGAGAGGAGAGGAGAAAGGGAGGAGGAGGAGGAGAGAGAGAGAGAGGAGAGGGGAGAGAGGAGAGAGGAGGAGAGGGAGAGATGAGGAGAGAGGGAGAGATGGAGAGAGGAGGAGAGGGGGAGAGGAGGGGGAGAGAGAGGAGAGGAGATGAGAGAAGGAGAGAGGAGAGGAGGAGGAGAGGAGAGATAGGGGAGGAGAGGAGAGAGAGAGAGAGGGGAGGAGAGGGGGAGGACAGAGGGAGGAGAGGGAGGGGAGGAGAGAGGAGGGAGGAGAGAGGAGGAGGGGGAGGAGGAGGAGGAGAGGAGGAGAGAGGAGAGAGAGAGGAGGGGGGAGAGAGAGAGGAGGGAGGGGGAGAGGAGGGAGGGAGGGAGGGAGGAGGAAAGGAAGAGAGGATGTTAATTTAACATTGTAATATGTATACACATAACCTACACAAAATCCCCTAAACCCCACTCTACCCGTACACACTCCTCATATGACAACACAGTGTCTGCGTTCCGATTCTCTACCCTTCACTCTAGTCGGGGGACCCCTGATGGCCAGACTAGAGAACTACATGGTAGATCTGGGGACCCCTGGTGGTCAAACCAGAGAACAACACGGTAGATCTGGAGACCCCTGGTGGTCAGACCAGAGAACAATAGGCAGGGAGAGCTGCAGACCCCTGGTGGTCAGACCAGAGAACAACAGGCAGGGAGAGCTGCAGACCCCTGGTGGTCAGACCAGAGAACAACAGGCAGGGAGAGCTGCAGACCCCTGGTGGTCAGACCAGAGAACAACAAGCAGGGAGAGCTGGAGACCCCTGGTGGTCAGACCAGAGAACAACAGGCAAGGAGAGCTGGAGACCCCTGGTGGTCAGACCAGAGAACAACAGGCAAGGAGAGCTGGAGACCCCTGGTGGTCAGACCAGAAAACAACAGGCAGGGAGCGCTGGAGACCCCTGGTGGTCAGACCAGAGAACAACAGGCAAGGAGAGCTGCAGACCCCTGGTGGTCAGACCAGAGAACAACAGGCAGGGAGCGCTGGAGATCCCTGGTGGTGGTGAGTAGATATGCATTTTTCCACAAACAGGAGGATAAACACTTTTGGGCAAAAAGTCTCTAGAAGTGTTTACATTTACCCTCCACTACACCTCTGCCTCCTCAATAGTCTCTAGGAGTGTGTGTGTGTGTGTGTGTGTGTGTGTGTGTGTGTGTGTGTGTGTGTGTGTGTGTGTGTGTGTGTGTGTGTGTGTGTGTGTGTGTGTGTGTGTGTGTGTGTGTGTGTGGGAGAGAGAGGAGGGAGGGGGAGAGGAGGGAGGGAGGGAGGGAGGAGGAAAGGAAGAGAGGATGTGTGTGTGTGTGTACCTGTGTACGTCGATGGTCTCCAGCAGGCGAAAACCCCACTCGACCCAGGCCCATAGCAACGTCACATGGTTACAGAACACCATGATGCCGATGAAGAACCCAGACCCAAGGATCACTGTCTCAGCTGGGTGGGCGTACTCTGCCTGCATGCCAAATGGAGCCTACAGACACAGAGGGGGGAGAAGAGAGAGAGACAGAGACAGAGACACACAGAGGGAGAGAGAGAGAGACAGACAGAGGGAGAGAGAGAGAGACAGAGAGAGAGAGACACACAGAGGGAGAGAGAGAGAGACAGAGACAGAGAGAGAGACAGACAGAGGGGGGGAGAGAGACAGAGAGAGGGGGGAGAGAGACAGAGCGAGGTGAGAGAGAGACAGAGAGGGGGAGAGAAAGAAACAGACAGACAGAGAGAAAGAAACAGACAGACAGAAAGAAACAGACAGACAGACAGAGAGAAAGAAACAGACAGACAGAAAGAAACAGACAGACAGACAGACAGACAGACAGACAGACAGACAGACAGACAGACAGACAGACAGACAGACAGACAGACAGACAGACAGACAGACAGACAGACAGACAGACAGACAGACAGACAGACAGACAATTGGTTATAGCAAGACACTCTCATCCAGCGCAATGAGGGTTAAATGCCTTGCTCAAGGGCACATCGGCATTTGTGTGTATTCGTGCCTGTGCGTGTTCGTGCCTGACTGTCTAGTGTGTGTGTGTGTGTGTGTGTGTGTGTGTGTGTGTGTGTGTGTGTGTGTGTGTGTGTGTGTGTGTGTGTGTGTGTGTGTGTGTGTGTGTGTGTGTGTGTGTGTGTGTGTGTGTGTGTGTGTGTGTGTGTGTGTGTGTGTACTCACAGTGAACTCGTGGTGCACTTTGTGGATGTGCTTGTAGATACTGCGGTGATGTAGCAGGCGATGGAGGAAATAGTGCCAGGTGTCCTCTATCACAGCACAGCCTAGACACTGAGCTAACAGGTAGGGCCTGGGGAGGGAGAGATAGACAGAACAGCCTAGACACTGAGTTAACAGGTAGGGCCTGGGGAGGGAGAGATAGACAGAACAGCCTAGACACTGAGTTAACAGGTAGGGCCTGGGGAGGGAGACATAGACAGAACAGCCTAGATACTGAGTTAACAGGTAGGGCCTGGGGAGGGAGAGATAGACAGAACAGCCTAGACACTGAGCTAACAGGTAGGGCCTGGGGAGGGAGAGATAGACAGAACAGCCTAGACACTGAGCTAACAGGTAGGGCCTGGGGAGGGAGAGATAGACAGAACAGCCTAGACACTGAGCTAACAGGTAGGGCCTGGGGAGGGAGAGATAGACAGAACAGCCTAGACACTGAGCTAACAGGTAGGGCCTGGGGAGGGAGAGATAGACAGAACAGCCTAGACACTGAGCTAACAGGTAGGGCCTGGGGAGGGAGAGATAGACAGAACAGCCTAGACACTGAGTTAACAGGTAGGGCCTGGGGAGGGAGAGATAGACAGAACAGCCTAGACACTGAGTTAATAGGTAGGACCTGGGGAGGGAGAGATAGACAGAACAGCCTAGACACTGAGTTAACAGGTAGGACCTGGGGAGGGAGAGATAGACAGAACAGCCTAGACACTGAGTTAACAGGTAGGACCTGGGGAGGGAGAGATATACAGAACAGCCTAGACACTGAGTTAACAGGTAGGGCCTGGGGAGGGAGAGATAGACAGAACAGCCTAGACACTGAGTTAACAGGTAGGACCTGGGGAGGGAGAGATAGACAGAACAGCCTAGACACTGAGTTAACAGGTAGGACCTGGGGAGGGAGAGATAGACAGAACAGCCTAGACACTGAGCTAACAGGTAGGGCCTGGGGAGGGAGAGATAGACAGAACAGCCTAGACACTGAGTTAACAGGTAGGACCTGGGGAGGGAGAGATATACAGAACAGCCTAGACACTGAGTTAACAGGTAGGGCCTGGGGAGGGAGAGATAGACAGAACAGCCTAGACACTGAGTTAACAGGTAGGACCTGGGGAGGGAGAGATAGACAGAACAGCCTAGACACTGAGTTAACAGGTAGGACCTGGGGAGGGAGAGATAGACAGAACAGCCTAGACACTGAGTTAACAGGTAGGGCCTGGGGAGGGAGAGATAGACAGAACAGCCTAGACACTGAGCTAACAGGTAGGGCCTGGGGAGGGAGAGATAGACAGAACAGCCTAGACACTGAGTTAACAGGTAGGGCCTGGGGAGGGAGAGATAGACAGAACAGCCTAGACACTGAGCTAACAGGTAGGGCCTGGGGAGGGAGAGATAGACAGAACAGCCTAGACACTGAGTTAACAGGTAGGGCCTGGGGAGGGAGAGATAGACAGAACAGCCTAGACACTGAGCTAACAGGTAGGGCCTGGGGAGGGAGAGATAGACAGAACAGACTAGACACTGAGTTAACAGGTAGGGCCTGGGGAGGGAGAGATAGACAGAACAGACTAGACACTGAGTTAACAGGTAGGGCCTGGGGAGGGAGAGATAGACAGAACAGACTAGACACTGAGTTAACAGGTAGGGCCTGGGGAGGGAGAGATAGACAGAACAGCCTAGACACTGAGTTAACAGGTAGGGCCTGGGGAGGGAGAGATTGACAGAACAGCCTAGACACTGAGCTAACAGGTAGGGCCTGGGGAGGGAGACATAGACAGAACAGCCTAGACACTGAGTTAACAGGTAGGACCTGGGGAGGGAGAGATAGACAGAACAGCCTAGACACTGAGTTAACAGGTAGGGCCTGGGGAGGGAGAGATAGACAGAACAGCCTAGACACTGAGTTAACAGGTAGGGCCTGGGGAGGGAGAGATAGACAGAACAGCCTAGACACTGAGTTAACAGGTAGGGCCTGGGGAGGGAGAGATAGACAAAACAGCCTAGACACTGAGCTAACAGGTAGGGCCTGGGGAGGGAGAGATAGACAGAACAGCCTAGACACTGAGTTAACAGGTAGGGCCTGGGGAGGGAGAGATAGACAGAACAGCCTAGACACTGAGCTAACAGGTAGGGCCTGGGGAGGGAGAGATAGACAGAACAGCCTAGATACTGAGTTAACAGGTAGGGCCTGGGGAGGGAGAGATAGACTTGTGTGCCTACCTCTGCGTTTGTGTGTGTGTGTTGGGTCGTACCATCGTGGCATGCTGTCCCAGTCATAGGGGAGGTTGTGTGTGTGTTGGGTCGTACCATCGTGGCATGCAGTCTCAGTCGTAGGGGAGGTTGTGTGTGTGTGTTGGGTCGTACCATCGTGGCATGCTGTCCCAGACGTAGGGGAGGTTGTGTGTGTGTTGGGTCGTACCATCGTGGCATGCTGTCCCAGACGTAGGGGAGGTTGTGTGTGTGTTGGGTCGTACCATCGTGGCATGCTGTCCCAGTCGTAGGGGAGGTTGTGTGTGTTGGGTCGTACCATCGTGGCATGCTGTCCCAGTCGTAGGGGAGGTTGTGTGTGTTGGGTCGTACCATCGTGGCATGCTGTCCCAGTCGTAGGGGATGCTGAAGAACTCAGTGAAGTGGTACGTTCCACAGATCATGGGCAGCTGGATACAGAAGTGGTTGAACAGCAGCATCTTGAAACACCTCCACTGTTTCTCCCACGTCTCTGGCTTGTCCTACACACACACACACACACACACACACACACACACACACACACACACACACACACACACACACACACACACACACACACACACACACACACACACACACACACACACACACACACACACACACACACACACACACACACACACACACACACACACACGGGAGGGAGTATCATTGTTAAAACTTCCACTTCTTCATCTAACACCCCCCCCTACCGGTTGGATCTAAGGGAGAGGAGGGTGTTAGGTCTATAACAGGGAGAGGAGGGTGTTAGGTCTAACAGGTAGAGGAGGGTGTTAGGTCTAACAGGGAGAGGAGGGTGTTAGGTCTAACAGGGAGAGGAGGGTGTTAGGTCTAACAGGTAGAGGAGGGTGTTAGGTCTAACAGGGAGAGGAGGGTGTTAGGTCTAACAGGGAGAGGAGGGTGTTAGGGGGAGAGGAGGGTGTTAGGTCTAACAGGTAGAGGAGGGTGTTAGGTCTAACAGGTAGAGGAGGGTGTTAGGTCTAACAGGGAGAGGAGGGTGTTAGGTCTAACAGGGAGAGGAGGGTGTTAGGTCTAACAGGGAGAGGAGGGTGTTAGGTCTAACAGGGAGAGGAGGGTGTTAGGTCTAACAGGGAGAGGAGGGTGTTAGGTCTAACAGGGAGAGGAGGGTGTTAGGTCTAACAGGGAGAGGAGGGTGTTAGGTCTAACAGGGAGAGGAGGGTGTTAGGTCTAACAGGGAGAGGAGGGTGTTAGGGGGAGAGGAGGGTGTTAGGGGGAGAGGAGGGTGTTAGGTCTAACAGGTAGAGGAGGGTGTTAGGTCTAACAGGGAGAGGAGGGTGTTAGGTCTAACAGGGAGAGGAGGGTGTTAGGTCTAACAGGGAGAGGAGGGTGTTAGGTCTAACAGGGAGAGGAGGGTGTTAGGTCTAACAGGTAGAGGAGGGTGTTAGGTCTAACAGGGAGAGGAGGGTGTTAGGTCTAACAGGGAGAGGAGGGTGTTAGGTCTAACAGGGAGAGGAGGGTGTTAGGTCTAACAGGTAGAGGTAACTAGGTCTAACAGGTAACACCCTCCTCTCCCTGTTAGACCTAACACCCTCCTCTCCTTTTGGATCTAACACCCTGTTGGATCTACCTGTTGGATCTTGTACTTCTGCATGAAGGGAAGGAACTGAAACAGGAAACCAGGTAGACAAAACAGGAAGTAGATGGCCTCATGGACGATGAGAGAACCCCAGGTGGCGATCTGGAATTTAGTGTAGTTCTCATTCACATACCTGGTGGACAGAGATCAACAGACATCAATCAATGAATCAAAGAGGCTAAGAACATGTGCATCTGTCTGCCTGGAACGTTGTGTAGTCAGTCAATCAGTCAGTCAGTCAGTCAGTCAGTCAGTCAGTCAGTCAGTCAGCTCAATCAGTCAGTCAGCTCAATCAGTCAGCTCAATCAGTCAGTCAGTCAGTCAGTCAGTCAGTCAGTCAGTCAGTCAGTCAGTCAGTCAGTCAGTCAGTCAGTCAGTCAGTCAGTCAGTCAGTCAGTCAGTCAGTCAGTCAGTCAGTCAGTCAGTCAGTGTATCAAAGAGTCTAAGAACATGTGCATCTGTCTGCCTGAAACGTTGTGTAGTCAGCTCGTCAACCAGTCATTCAATCAGTCAGTCAGTCAGTCAGTCAGTCAGTTCAATCAGTCAGTCAGTCAGTCAGTCAGTCAGTCAGTCAGTCATGAATGAATCAAAGAGTCTAAGAACATGTGCATCTGTCTGCCTGGAACGTTGTGTAGTCAGCTTGTCAACCAGTCATTCAATCAGTCAGTCAGTCAGTCAGTCAATGAATCAAAGAGTCTAAGAACATGTGCATCTGTCTGCCTGGAACGTTGTGTAGTCAACTCGTCAACCAGTCATTCAATCAACCAGTCAGTCATTATAGTAGTATTACCTCCAGGCGTGCTGTGGTGAAGGCTGCAGGTAAAACTGTAGTAGTGTAGTAGGAGGAGTAGTAGTAGTAATAGTAGTAGAAGTAGCAGTATTATAGGCGTAGCTGTATAGCAGCAATATAGTGGCAGTAGTATTATATTAGCAGTAGTATTATAGGCGTAGTTGTATAGCAGCAGTATAGTGGCAGTAGTATTATATTAGTAGTAGTATTATAGGCGTAGCTGTATAGCAGCAGTAGTATTATAGGCGTAGCTGTATAGCAGCAGTATAGTGGCAGTAGTATTATATTAGTAGTAGTATTATAGGTGTAGCTGTACAGCAGCAGTATAGTGGTAGTAGTATTATATTAGCAGTAGTATTATAGACGTAGCAGTATAGCAGTATTATAGTAGTACTAATAGTATAGTAGTTGTAGTATTCTAGTCACAGCATTGTAGTAGTATAGCAATAGTATAGGAGTGCATTAGTATTAGTAGTAGTATTAGTATAGTAGTAGTAGTATATTAGTAGTAATAGTATAGTAGTGTTATAGTAGTACAGTAGTTTAGTAGTAGTAGTGTAGTAGTATATTAGTAGTACTAAAGCAATAGTACACTAACAGTATAGTAGTAGTAGTCTAGAAGTTTAGCAGCAGTACAGTAGTAGTAGTATAGTAGCAGTATATTAGTAGTATAGTAGTGGTATAGTAAGAGTAGCAGTATATTAGTAGTGGTATAGTAAGAGTAGTATAGTATAGTAGCAGTATATTAGTAGTGTAGTAGTGGTATAGTATAGTAGCAGTATATTAGTAGTATAGTAGTGGTATAGTAAGAGTAGTATAGTATAGTAGCAGTATATTAGTAGTGTAGTAGTGGTATAGTATAGTAGCAGTATATTAGTAGTATAGTAGTGGTATAGTAAGAGTAGTATAGTATAGTAGCAGTATATTAGTAGTGGTATAGTAAGAGTAGTATAGTATAGTAGCAGTATATTAGTAGTGTAGTAGTGGTATAGTATAGTAGCAGTATATTAGTAGTATAGTAGTGGTATAGTAAGAGTAGTATAGTATAGTAGCAGTATATTAGTAGTATAGTAGTGGTATAGTAAGAGTAGTATAGTATAGTAGCAGTATATTAGTAGTATAGTAGTGGTATAGTAAGAGTAGCATAGTATAGTAGCAGTATATTAGTAGTGTAGTAGTGGTATAGTATAGTAGCAGTATATTAGTAGTATAGTAGTGGTATAGTAAGAGTAGTATAGTATAGTAGCAGTATATTAGTAGTATAGTAGTGGTATAGTAAGAGTAGTATAGTATAGTAGCAGTATATTTAATAGTGTAGTAGTGGTATAGTATAGTAGCAGTATATTAGTAGTATAGTAGTGGTATAGTAAGAGTAGTATAGTATAGTAGCAGTATATTAGTAGTGTAGTAGTGGTATAGTATAGTAGCAGTATATTAGTAGTATAGTAGTGGTATAGTAAGAGTAGTATAGTATAGTAGCAGTATATTAGTAGTATAATAGTGGTATAGTAAGAGTAGTATAGTATAGTAGCAGTATATTAGTAGTGTAGTAGTGGTATAGTATAGTAGCAGTATATTAGTAGTATAGTAGTGGTATAGTAAGAGTAGTATAGTATAGTAGCAGTATATTAGTAGTATAGTAGTGGTATAGTAAGAGTAGTATAGTATAGTAGCAGTATATTAGTAGTATAGTAGTGGTATAGTAAGAGTAGTATAGTATAGTAGTAGTATATTAGTAGTATAGTAGTATAGTAGCAGTAGTATAGTAGTGGTATAGTAAGATTATAGCAATATTACCTCCAGGCGTATTGTAGTGAAGGCTGAAGAGGGTTGTCAGGTAAAACTGTAGTAGTGTAGTAGTGGTATAGTATAGTAGCAGTATATTAGTAGTATAGTAGTGGTATAGTAAGATTATAGCAATATTACCTCCAGGCGTATTGTAGTGAAGGCTGAAGAGGGTTGTCAGGTAAAACTGCATCAACATATTCCACGGCCAGGAAGGCAGAGGACAAGATGGTGGCCGTACTGTTCACCTCCATTCTGATTGGCTGGTGGGGGTGGGCTGGGAGGAGTTAACACTGAGAACACGCACACACACAAACATTAATATTAATTGGCTCTGACCAGGAAGAGACCTGGGCAAACACAATAACGTTTTATACATTAATAACTAGACTAGACAACACGTGTGCACACACACACACTGCACAGCCATGGACATAGCCACACACACACACACTGCACAGCCATGGACATAGCCACACACACACACACTGCACAGCCATGGACATAGCCACACACACACACACTGCACAGCCATGGACATAGCCACACACACACTGCACAGCCATAGCCACACACACACTGCACAGCCATGGACATAGCCGCACACACACACACACACTGCACAGCCATGGACATAGCCGCACACACACACACACACTGCACAGCCATGGACATAGCCGCACACACACACACACACACACACACACACACACACACACACACACACACACACACACACACACACACACACACACACACACACACACACACACACACACACACACATGGACATAGCCACACACACACTGCACAGCCATGGACATAGCCACACACACACTGCACAGCCATGGACATAGCCACACACACACACTGCACAGCCATGGACATAGCCACACACACACACTGCACAGCCATGGACATAGCCACACACACACACTGCACAGCCATGGACATAGCCACACACACACACTGCACAGCCATGGACATAGCCACAAACAACTGCACAGCCATGGACATAGCCAAATAACTACCATATCGTTTGTTTTTAAATCATTAGAAATAAAAGCTGCACAAAATAAATGAGATGGAAATATACAGGGGAAACCTCTGGACCAGATCATATATACAGAAATATACAGGGAAAACCACTAGACTAACCAGGACATATATACAGAAATATACAGGGGAAACCTCTAGACTAACCAGGACATATATACAGAAATATACAGGGGAAACCACTAGACTAACCAGGACATATATACAGAAATATACAGGGAAAACCACTAGACTAACCAGGACATATATACAGAAATATACAGGGAAAACCACTAGACTAACCAGGACATATATACAGAAATATACAGGGAAAACCACTAGACTAACCAGGACATATATACAGAAATATACAGGGGAAACCTCTGGACCAGGACATATATACAGAAATATACAGGGAAAACCACTAGACTAACCAGGACATATATACAGAAATATACAGGGAAAACCACTAGACTAACCAGGACATATATACAGAAATATACAGGGAAAACCTCTAGACTAACCAGGACATATATACAGAAATATACAGGGAAACCCACTAGACTAACCAGGACATATATACAGGGAAAACACCGGACTAGCCAGGACATATATACAGGGAAAACACTGGACTAGCCAGGACATATATACAGGGAAAACCACTGGACTAACCAGGACATATATACAGGGAAAACCACTAGACTAGCCAGGACATATATACAGGGAAAACCACTAGACTAGCCAGGACATATAGTTCCAGTCAAATGTTTGGACACACCTACTCATTTAATTTTACTAGTTTCTACATTGTAAAATAATAGTGAAGACATCAAAACTATGAACACATATGGAATCATGTAGTAAATATATTTTATATTTGAGAATCTTCCAAGTAACCACCCTTTGCCTTGATGACAGCTAGAATGCTTGAAGGAGTTCCCACATATGCTGAGCATTTGTTGGCTTCTTTTCCTTCACTCTGCAGTCCAACTCATCCTAAACCATCTCATTTGGGTTGAGGTTGGGTGATTGTGGAGGCCAGGTCATCTGATGCTCTCCATCACAAATAGCCCTGACACAGCCTGGAGGTGTGTTGGGTCATTGTCCTGTTGAAAAACAAATGGTAGTCCCACTAAGAGCAAACCAGATGGGACGGCGTATCGCTGCAGAATGATGTGGTAGCCATGCTGGTTAAGTGTGCCTTGAATTCTAAATAAATCACAGACAGTGTCACCAGCAAAGCACCCCCACACCATCCCACCTCCTCCTCCATGTTTCACGGTGGGAACCACAGTGTGCCTTGAATTCTACATAAATCACAGACAGTGTCACCAGCAAAGCACCCCCACACCTCCTCCTCCATGCTTCACGGTGGGAACCACACAGGCAGAGATCATCCGTTCACCTCCTCTGCGTCTCACAAAGACATGGCGGTTGGAACCATTGGACTCCTCAGACCAAAGGACAGATTTCCACCAGTCTAATGTCCATTGCTTGTGTTTCTTGGCCCAATCAAGTCTCTTCTTCTTATGGGTGTCCTTTTGTAGTGGTTTCTTTGCAGCAATTCAACCATGAAGGCCTGATTCACACAGTCTCCTCTGAACAGTTGATGTTGAGATGTGTCTGTTACTTGAACTCTGTGAAGCATTTATTTGGGCTGCAATCTGAGGCTGGTAACTCTAATGAACTCATCCTCTGCAGCAGAGGTCACTCTGGGTCTTCCTTTCCTGTGGCGGTCCTCATGAGAGCCAGTTAACTCTATTGAACTTATCCTCTGCAGCAGAGGTAACTCTGGGTCTTCCTTTCCAATCTGAGGCTGGTAACTCTAATGAACTCATCCTCTGCAGCAGAGGTCACTCTGGGTCTTCCTTTCCTGTGGCGGTCCTCATGAGAGCCAGTTAACTCTATTGAACTTATCCTCTGCAGCAGAGGTCACTCTGGGTCTTCCTTTCCTGTGGCGGACCTCATGAGAGCCAGTTAACTCTAATGAACTCATCCTCTGCAGCAGAGGTAACTCTGGGTCTTCCTTTCACTTGCACTTGAAGAAACTTTTAGTTCTTGAAATGTTCCATATTGACTGACCATCATGTCTTAAAGAAATGGACTGTTTATCTTTGCTTATTTGAGCTGTTCTTGCCATAATAAGGACTTAGCCCTATTTGGTAAAATAGTATTTTCTGTATACCACCCCCACCGTGTCACAACACAACTGATTGGCTCAAAAGCATTAAGAATGAAATAAACACCACAAATGAATTTTTAACAAGGCACACCTGTTAACTGAAATGCATTCCAGGTGACTACCTCATGAAGCTGGTTGGGAGAATGCCAAGAGTGTGCAAAGCTGTCATCAAGGCAAAAGGTGACTATTTTGAAGAATCTCAAATATAAAATATATTTTGATTATTTTTTTTTAAACAATAAAGAGAAGGGATTTTATAACATACTGCAAAAAAAAACACAAGAAATAAACCAGATGAAAACAACAATTATTCAGGGAAAGTGGTTCATGTGTACAAATGAAATGTGATTATTACTGTGTACAGATTGACAATGAGAAAGCCTCCATCAGTGATCACCAGTATGGAATATGACTGCTTTACATAACAATGTCACGGAGTTGAGATCCATATTGAACCAGATCCATTATTATTGTTATCGAGCCGTTACAGACTCGACACTTCTTACGTCCAATAACAGTCTGATGATCATGCCAATTATTAGAGTGAAAAATTGGCCGTAAAAAATTTTTTTTTTACAATCCTCACTAGATGTTATAGAAACATTCAACTTGCCGCTTTACAGGAGTGTTTCAAATTAAACGGTGTTGTTTTGTCAACTCGGTTAAATACAGACTAAAACATTACAGCTGGAAGACTTCAGTGTCCCGTTGGGAAGGCGAGCAATGTTTCATTCCTGCGTCGGTTAGATACCGAGACTTCTCTTCGCACCGAGTTTCTCTTCCCGTTGTGCATTTATCTGATCGTTGGCTACTTTGTCTCGTTATTTGTCCGGTGAACAACACCGACTACATAACACGGCACCTAAACATTTATAAAGCTTTACAGTTCATATAGTACCATATATCTGACCCATCTAACGCCACAGTCGGTATTAAAACCCTATCTGGCATTAGACCGAAAAAGTTACCTCTGCGTTAGAATATAAAACAAATGTTTCGTTTTAGAATAGATTTAAGAACATGAATATAATATGTTAATATATTACCTTGGTGCAGCTGTGGGTCCGTCTACCTGAGTGAGAAGCTGCCGTGTGGCGACTCGTACAGTATTATCAACGAGCCTGATTGGACGAGGGGAGAGGAGACTGACGTCAGGGGGCCGAGCGGGCGCTCTGATTGGCCCCGGGAATGGAGTGATGATAGTGAGACGCGGAGTTCCTAAAGCAACGACCAATCAGCGAGCAGCAGGGCTTTCATAACGTCGAAGCGTTATACAGACAGTAGGAGGAGAGAGGATGGGGTGGTGGGTGTATGAGCGCGTGTGTATGAGCGCGTGTGTATGAGCGCGTGTGTATGAGCGCGTGTGAGCGCGTGTGTATGAGCGCGTGTGTATGAGCGTGGGTGTATGAGCGCGTGTGTTCTGTAACCAGCAAACTTTACAAAGAGTAACAGAGGTGTCCATTGGTCTCTCTCTCCCCCTCCAGGGAGAGCCAGGGGGTTCTAACCCAGCAGATCCATATTGGAACAGTCCCATTATGTAGCACATGTTGGTTCTAACCCAGCAGTACATGTCGGTTCTAACCCAGCAGTAACCTACCTGATGCAGTACATATTGGTTCTAACCCAGCAGTAACCTACCTGATGCAGTACATATTGGTTCTAACCCAGCAGTAACCTACCTGACACAGCACATATTGGTTCTAACCCAGCAGTAACCTACCTGACACAGCACATATTGGTTCTAACCCAGCAGTAACCTACCTGATGCAGTACATATTGGTTCTAACCCAGCAGTAACCTACCTGAAGCAGTACATATTGGTTCTAACCCAGCAGTAACCTACCTGATGCAGTACATATTGGTTCTAACCCAGCAGTAATACACCTGAACTAATCAAACTGTTGAATAGTGACTAGAGGTCAGGGGTCAGGGTTTAGTGGTTAGGGGTCAGGGTTCAGTGGTCAGGGGTTAGGGGTAGAGGTCGACCAATTATGATTTTTCAACGCCGATACCGATACGATTATTGGAGGACCAAAAAAAGACGATATCGATTAATCGGACAATTTTGTATTTTTTGTTGTTGTAATAATGACAATTACAACAATACTGAATTAACACTTATTTTAACTTAATATAAAACATAAAAAATCCATTTAGACTCAAATAAATAATGAAACATGTTCAGTTTGGTTTAAATAATGCAAAAACAAAGTGTTGGAGAAGAAAGTAAAAGTGCAATATGTGCCATGTAAGAAAGCTAACGTTTCAGTTCCTTGCTCAGAACATGAGAACATAAGAAAGCTGGTGGTTCCTTTTAACATGAGTCTTCAATATTCCCAGGTAAGAAGTTTTAGGTTGTAGTTATTATAGGAATTATAGGACTATTTCCCTCTATACCATTTGTATTTCATTAACCTTTGACTATTGGATGTTCTTATAGTCACTTTAGTATTGCCAGTGTAATAGTATAGCTTCAGTCCCTCTCCTCGCCCCTACCTGGGCTCGAACCAGGAACACAACGACAACAGCCACCCTCGAGGCAGCGTTACCCATGCAGAGCAAGGAGAACAACTACTAGAAGCCTCAGAGCAAGTGACGTTTGAAACGCTATTAGCACACACACCGCTAACTAGCTAGCCATTTCACATCGGTTACACCAGCCTCATCTCGGGAGTTGATAGGCTTGAAGTCATAAACAGCGCTGTGCTTCAAGCATTGCTAAGAGCTGCTGGCAAACACAGGAAAGTGCTGTTTGAATGAATGCTTACGAGCCTGCTGCTGCCTACCACCACTCAGTCAGACTGCTCTATCAAATCATAGACTTAGTTATAATATAATAAACACACAGACATACGAGCCTGCTGCTGCCTACCACCACTCAGTCAGACTGCTCTATCAAATCATAGACCTAATCATAGTAAACACACAGAGATACGAGCCTGCTGCTGCCTACCACCACTCAGTCAGACTGCTCTATCAAATCATAGACTTAGTTATAATATAATAAACACACAGAAATACGAGCCTTTGGTCATTAATATGATCGAATCTGGGAACTATCATTTCGAAAACAAAACATTTATTATTTCAATGAAATACGGAACCGTTCTGTATTTTATCTAACGGGTGGCATCCCTAAATCTAAATCCTCCTGTTACAACCTTTAATGTTATGTCATAATTAAGTACAATTCTAGCAAATTAGTTCGCAATGAGCCAGGCTGCCCAAACTGTTGCATATACCCTGACTCTGCGTGCACTGAATGCAAGAGAAGTGACACAATTTCACCTCAAATCAAATTTTATTTGTCACATACACATGGTTAGCAGATGTTAATGCGAGTGTAGCGAAATGATTGTGCTTCTAGTTCCGACAATGCAGTGATAACCAACAAGTAATCGAACTAACAATTCCAAAATTAGCCACTTTAACTATGCCACTTTGTCTACACACTCATCTCATATGTATATACTGTACTCGATACCATCTACTGTATGCTGCTCTGTACCATCACTCATTCATATATCGTTATGTACATGTTCCTTATCCCCTTACACTGTGTATAAGACAGTAGTTTTGGAATTGTTAGTTAGATTACTTGTTGGTTATTACTAAACTGTCGGAATTAAGTTATTAAGTAGCATTGTTTAAAGTGGCTAGTGATATATTTTACACCAATTCCCATTATTAAAGTGGCTAGTGATATATTTTACATCAATTCCCATTATTAAAGTGGCTGGAGTTGGGTCAGTGTCAATGACAGTGTGTTGGCAGCAGCCACTCAATGTTAGTGGTGGCTATTTAACAGTCTGATGGCCTTGAGATAGAAGCTGTTTTTCAGTCTCTCGGTCCCAGCTTTGATGCAGCTGTACTGACCTCGCCTTCTGGATGATAGCGGGGTGAACAGGCAGTGGCTCGGGGTGGTTGTTGTCCTTGATGATCTTTATGGCCTTCCTGTAACATCGGGTGGTGTAGGTGTCCTGGAGGGCAGGTAGTTTGCCCCCGGTGATGCGTTGTGCAGTCCTCACTACCCTCTGGAGAGCCTTACGGTTGTGGGCAGAGCAGTTGCCGTACCAGGCGGTGATACAGCCCGACAGGATGCTCTCGATTGTGCATCTGTAGAAGTTTGTGAGTGCTTTTGGTGACAAGCCAAATTTCTTCAACCTCCTGAGGTTGAAGAGGCGCTGCTGCGCCTTCTTCACGATGCTGTCTGTGTGAGTGGACCAATTCAGTTTGTCTGTGATGTGTATGCCGAGGAACATAAAACTTACTACCCTCTCCACTACTGTTCCATCGATGTGGATAGGGGGGTGTTCCCTCTGCTGTTTCCTGAAGTCCACAATCATCTCCTTAGTTTTGTTGACCCGGTTAATATTGCCTGCTAACCTACATTTCTTTTAGCTAAATATGCAGGTTTAAAAATATATACTTCTGTGTATTGATTTTAAGAAAGTCATTGATGTTTGTGGTTAGGTACAGTCGTTAAACGTTTGTGCTTTTTTCGCAAATGCGCTTTTGTTAAATCATCCAATGTGTAGTGTAACTAGTGATTATGATTGATTTGTTTTTTATAAGAGAAGTTTAATGCTAGCTAGCAATTTACCTTGGCTTACTGCATTCACGTAACAGGCAGTCTCCTCGTGGAGTGCAACGAGAGGCTGGTGGTTAGAGCGTTGGACTAGTTAACTGCAAGGTTGCAAGATTAGATCCCCTGAGCTGACAAGGTAAAAATCTGTCATTCTGCCCCTGAACAAGGCAGTTAACTCACCGTTCCTAGGGCGTCATTGAAAATAAGAATGTGTTCTTAACTGACTTGCATAGTTAAAGGTAAAACAATATATTTTTTAAAATCAGCACCCAAAATTACTGATTGTTATGAAAACTTGAAATCGTCCCTAATCAATCGGCCATTCCGATTAATCGGTCGACCTCTAATAGTGACATCACAAGATCTATACAGAACACACGGTCACATAAACCAATTCTCTCGTTCACCGTCAGATCAACGTCTGTCCACAACGTCCAAAATCATTGGCACCTTGACAAAGACTAACTAAAAAGATAGTAAATCATTTCGACATGTTTCTTAGATTGATTTTCGTTCTGATCCAAACTCATTTATTCTGTCAGGACAAAACGACAGCTGGTGTTCTGATCCAAACTAATTTATTCTGTCAGGACAAAACGACAGGTGGTGTTCTGATCCAAACTAATTTATTCTGTCAGGACAAAACGACAGCTGGTGTTCTGATCCAAACTAATTTATTCTGTCAGGACAAAACGACAGCTGGTGTTCTGATCCAAACTAATTTATTCTGTCAGGACAAAACGACAGCTGGTGTTCTGATCCAAACTAATTTATTCTGTCAGGACAAAACAACAGCTGGTGTTCTGATCCAAACTAATTTATTCTGTCAGGACAAAACAACAGCTGGTGTTCTGATCCAAACTAATTTATTCTGTCAGGACAAAACAACAGCTGGTGTTCTGATCCAAACTAATTTATTCTGTCAGGACAAAACAACAGGTGGTGTTCTGATCCAAACTAATTTATTCTGTCAGGACAAAACAACAGCTGGTGTTCTGATCCAAACTAATTTATTCTGTCAGGACAAAACAACAGCTGGTGTTCTGATCCAAACTAATTTATTCTGTCAGGACAAAACAACAGCTGGTGTTCTGATCCAAACTAATTTATTCTGTCAGGACAAAACAACAGCTGGTGTTCTGATCCAAACTAATTTATTCTGTCAGGACAAAACAACAGGTGGTGTTCTGATCCAAACTAATTTATTCTGTCAGGACAAAACGACAGCTGGTGTTCTGATCCAAACTAATTTATTCTGTCAGGACAAAACGACAGCTGGTGTTCTGATCCAAACTCATTTATTCTGTCAGGACAAAACGACAGCTGGTGTTCTGATCCAAACTAATTTATTCTGTCAGGACAAAACAACAGCTGGTGTTCTGATCCAAACTCACTCATTCTGTCAGGAAATATTTACACAAGTCAAAAAGAAAACAAAGATGATGTACTTTCCAGAAGAGAGAGAGATGTGCGTGTGTTAGGTCTGTTTGAGTGGTGCAGCAGGTAGACTAGCTGAGGCCTGGGAGAGAGAGGGTGTGTGTGTGTTAGGTCTGTTTGAGTGGTGCAGCAGGTAGACTAGCTGAGGCCTGGGAGAGAGAGAGGTGTGTGTGTTAGGTCTGTTTGAGTGGTGCAGCAGGTAGACTAGCTGAGGCCTGGGAGAGAGAGGTGTGTGTGTGTGTTAGGTCTGTTTGAGTGGTGCAGCAGGTAGACTAGCTGAGGCCTGGGAGAGAGAGGTGTGTGTGTGTTAGGTCTGTTTGAGTGGTGCAGCAGGTAGACTAGCTGAGGCCTGGGAGAGAGAAGAGGTCTGTTTGAGTGGTGCAGCAGGTAGACTAGCTGAGGCCTGGGAGAGAGAGAGAGAGTGTGTGTGTTAGGTCTGTTTGAGTGGTGCAGCAGGTAGACTAGCTGAGGCCTGGGAGAGAGAGGGTGTGTGTGTTAGGTCTGTTTGAGTGGTGCAGCAGGTAGACTAGCTGAGGCCTGGGAGAGAGAGGTGTGTGTGTGTTAGGTCTGTTTGAGTGGTGCAGCAGGTAGACTAGCTGAGGCCTGGGAGAGAGAGAGGTGTGTGTGTGTTAGGTCTGTTTGAGTGGTGCAGCAGGTAGACTAGCTGAGGCCTGGGAGAGAGAGGTGTGTGTGTGTTAGGTCTGTTTGAGTGGTGCAGCAGGTAGACTAGCTGAGGCCTGTTCCAGGAAGGACAGGGGTCCAGGTGGTGGGAGATCTGACGGTTTGCGATGCTGGACACTGACATCCTCCAGAACCTACAGACAGAACAGACATGATATTACCTACAGACAGAACAGACATGATATTACCTACAGACAGAACAGACATTAACTACAGACAGACATGATATTACCTACAGACATGATATTACCTACAGACAGAACAGACATGATATTAACTACAGACATGATATTACCTACAGACAGAACAGACATGATATTAACTACAGACAGAACAGACATGATATTACCTACAGACAGACATGATATTACCTACAGACAGACATGATATTACCTACAGACAGAACAGACATGATATTACCTACAGACAGAACAGACATGATATTACCTACAGACAGACATGATATTACCTACAGACAGAACAGACATGATATTACCTACAGACAGAACAGACATGATATTACCTACAGACAGACATGATATTACCTACAGACAGAACAGACATGATATTACCTACAGACAGACATGATATTACCTACAGACAGAACAGACATTACCTACAGACAGAACAGACATTACCTACAGACAGAACAGACATGATATTACCTACAGACAGAACAGACATGATATTACCTACAGACAGAACAGACATGATATTAACTACAGACAGAACAGACATGATATTACCTACAGACATGATATTACCTACAGACAGAACAGACATGATATTACCTACAGACAGAACAGACATGATATTAACTACAGACAGACATGATATTACCTACAGACAGAACAGACATGATATTAACTACAGACAGAACAGACATGATATTAACTACAGACAGAACAGACATGATATTACCTACAGACAGAACAGACATTACCTACAGACAGAACAGACATGATATTAACTACAGACAGAACAGACATGATATTACCTACAGACAGAACAGACATGATATTAACTACAGACAGAACAGACATGATATTAACTACAGACAGACCAGACATGATATTACCTACAGACAGACATTAACTACAGACAGACATTAACTACAGACAGACATGATATTAACTACAGACAGACATTACCTACAGACAGACATTAACTACAGACAGACATGATATTAACTACAGACAGAACAGACATGATATTACCTACAGACAGACCAGACATGATATTACCTACAGACAGACCAGACATGATATTACCTACAGACAGAACAGACATGATATTAACTACAGACAGAACAGACATGATATTACCTACAGACAGACATGATATTACCTACAGACAGACATGATATTACCTACAGACAGAACAGACATGATATTACCTACAGACAGAACAGACATGATATTACCTACAGACAGAACAGACATGATATTACCTACAGACAGACCAGACATGATATTACCTACAGACAGACATTACCTACAGACAGAACAGACATGATATTACCTACAGACAGAACAGACATGATATTACCTACAGACAGAACAGACATGATATTACCTACAGACAGAACAGACATGATATTACCTACAGACATGATATTAACTACAGACAGAACAGACATGATATTACCTACAGACAGAACAGACATGATATTACCTACAGACAGAACAGACATTACCTACAGACAGACATGATATTACCTACAGACATGATATTACCTACAGACAGAACAGACATGAACACCAGACAGACTACAGACATGATATTACCTACAGACAGAACAGACATGATATTACCTACAGACAGAACAGACATGATATTACCTACAGACAGAACAGACATGATATTACCTACAGACAGAACAGACATGATATTACCTACAGACAGAACAGACATTACCTACAGACAGAACAGACATGATATTAACTACAGACAGAACAGACATGATATTACCTACAGACAGACATGATATTACCTACAGACAGAACAGACATGATATTAACTACAGACAGACCAGACATGATATTACCTACAGACAGAACAGACATGATATTACCTACAGACAGAACAGACATGATATTACCTACAGACAGAACAGACATGATATTACCTACAGACAGAACAGACATGATATTACCTACAGACATGATATTACCTACAGACAGAACAGACATTAACTACAGACAGACATGATATTACCTACAGACATGATATTACCTACAGACAGAACAGACATGATATTAACTACAGACATGATATTACCTACAGACAGAACAGACATGATATTACCTACAGACAGACATGATATTACCTACAGACAGAACAGACATGATATTACCTACAGACAGACATGATATTACCTACAGACAGAACAGACATTACCTACAGACAGAACAGACATTACCTACAGACAGAACAGACATTACCTACAGACAGAACAGACATGATATTAACTACAGACAGAACAGACATGATATTACCTACAGACATGATATTACCTACAGACAGAACAGACATGATATTACCTACAGACAGAACAGACATGATATTAACTACAGACAGACATGATATTACCTACAGACAGACATGATATTACCTACAGACAGAACAGACATGATATTAACTACAGACAGAACAGACATGATATTAACTACAGACAGAACAGACATGATATTACCTACAGACAGAACAGACATTACCTACAGACAGAACAGACATGATATTAACTACAGACAGAACAGACATGATATTACCTACAGACAGAACAGACATGATATTACCTACAGACATGATATTACCTACAGACAGAACAGACATTACCTACAGACAGAACAGACATGATATTACCTACAGACAGAACAGACATGATATTACCTACAGACAGAACAGACATGATATTACCTACAGACAGAACAGACATGATATTACCTACAGACAGAACAGACATGATATTACCTACAGACATGATATTACCTACAGACATGATATTACCTACAGACAGAACAGACATGATATTAACTACAGACAGAACAGACATGATATTACCTACAGACATGATATTACCTACAGACAGAACAGACATGATATTACCTACAGACAGAACAGACATGATATTACCTACAGACATGATATTACCTACAGACATGATATTACCTACAGACATGATATTACCTACAGACAGAACAGACATGATATTACCTACAGACAGAACAGACATGATATTACCTACAGACATGATATTACCTACAGACAGAACAGACATGATATTACCTACAGACAGAACAGACATGATATTACCTACAGACATGATATTACCTACAGACAGAACAGACATGATATTACCTACAGACAGACAGACATGATATTACCTACAGACAGAACAGACATGATATTACCTACAGACAGAACAGACATGATATTACCTACAGACAGAACAGACATGATATTACCTACAGACAGAACAGACATGATATTAACTACAGACAGAACAGACATGATATTACCTACAGACAGAACAGACATGATATTACCTACAGACAGAACAGACATTACCTACAGACAGAACAGACATGATATTACCTACAGACAGAACAGACATGATATTAACTACAGACAGAACAGACATGATATTACCTACAGACAGAACAGACATGATATTACCTACAGACAGAACAGACATGATATTACCTACAGACAGAACAGACATGATATTACCTACAGACAGAACAGACATGATATTACCTACAGACAGAACAGACATGATATTACCTACAGACAGAACAGACATTAACTACAGACAGAACAGACATGATATTACCTACAGACAGAACAGACATGATATTACCTACAGACAGAACAGACATGATATTAACTACAGACAGAACAGACATGATATTACCTACAGACAGAACAGACATGATATTACCTACAGACAGAACAGACATGATATTACCTACAGACAGACATGATATTAACTACAGACAGAACAGACATGATATTACCTACAGACAGAACAGACATGATATTACCTACAGACAGAACAGACATGATATTACCTACAGACAGAACAGACATGATATTACCTACAGACAGAACAGACATGATATTACCTACAGACAGAACAGACATGATATTACCTACAGACAGAACAGACATGATATTACCTACAGACAGAACAGACATGATATTACCTACAGACAGACATGATATTACCTACAGACAGAACAGACATGATATTACCTACAGACAGAACAGACATGATATTACCTACAGACAGAACAGACATGATATTACCTACAGACAGAACAGACATGATATTACCTACAGACAGAACAGACATGATATTAACTACAGACAGAACAGACATGATATTAACTACAGACAGAACAGACATGATATTACCTACAGAGAGAACAGACATGATATTACCTACAGACAGAACAGACATGATATTAACTACAGACAGAACAGACATGATATTACCTACAGAGAGAACAGACATGATATTACCTACAGACAGAACAGACATTACCTACAGACAGAACAGACATGATATTAACTACAGACAGAACAGACATGATATTACCTACAGACAGAACAGACATGATATTAACTACAGACAGAACAGACATGATATTACCTACAGACATGATATTAACTACAGACAGAACAGACATGATATTACCTACAGACAGACATGATATTACCTACAGACAGAACAGACATGATATTACCTACAGACATGATATTAACTACAGACAGAACAGACATGATATTAACTACAGACAGACCAGACATGATATTACCTACAGACAGACATTAACTACAGACAGACATTAACTACAGACAGACATGATATTAACTACAGACAGACATTACCTACAGACAGACATTAACTACAGACAGAACAGACATGATATTACCTACAGACAGACCAGACATGATATTACCTACAGACAGAACAGACATGATATTAACTACAGACAGAACAGACATGATATTACCTACAGACAGAACAGACATTACCTACAGACAGAACAGACATGATATTACCTACAGACAGAACAGACATTACCTACAGACAGACCAGACATGATATTACCTACAGACAGAACAGACATGATATTAACTACAGACAGAACAGACATGATATTACCTACAGACAGAACAGACATTACCTACAGACAGACCAGACATGATATTACCTACAGACAGAACAGACATGATATTAACTACAGACAGACCAGACATTAACTACAGACAGACATGATATTACCTACAGACAGAACAGACATGATATTACCTACAGACATGATATTACCTACAGACAGAACAGACATGATATTAACTACAGACAGAACAGACATGATATTACCTACAGACATGATATTACCTACAGACAGAACAGACATGATATTAACTACAGACAGAACAGACATGATATTAACTACAGACAGAACAGACATGATATTACCTACAGACAGAACAGACATGATATTACCTACAGACAGACCAGACATGATATTAACTACAGACAGAACAGACATGATATTACCTACAGACAGAACAGACATGATATTACCTACAGACAGAACAGACATGATATTAACTACAGACAGAACAGACATGATATTACCTACAGACAGAACAGACATGATATTAACTACAGACAGAACAGACATGATATTAACTACAGACAGAACAGACATGATATTACCTACAGACAGAATTAACTACAGACAGAACAGACATGATATTACCTACAGACAGAACAGACATGATATTAACTACAGACAGAACAGACATGATATTACCTACAGACAGAACAGACATGATATTACCTACAGACAGAACAGACATGATATTAACTACAGACAGACATGATATTACCTACAGACAGAACAGACATGATATTACCTACAGACATGATATTAACTACAGAGAGAACAGACATTACCTACAGACAGAACAGACATGATATTACCTACAGACAGAACAGACATGATATTACCTACAGACAGAACAGACATGATATTACCTACAGACAGAACAGACATGATATTACTACAGACAGAACAGACATGATATTACCTACAGACAGAACAGACATTACCTACAGACAGAACAGACATTACCTAGACAGAACAGACATGATATTACCTACAGACAGAACATGATATTACCTACAGACAGAACAGACATGATATTACCTACAGACAGAACAGACATGATATTACCTACAGACAGAACAGACATGATATTACCTACAGACAGACCAGACATGATATTAACTACAGACAGAACAGACATGATATTACCTACAGACAGAACAGACATGATATTACCTACAGACAGAACAGACATGATATTAACTACAGACATGATATTACCTACAGACAGAACAGACATGATATTAACTACAGACAGACCAGACATGATATTAACTACAGACAGAACAGACAT
The DNA here is from genome assembly GCF_021184085.1 of Oncorhynchus gorbuscha. Lineage (NCBI taxonomy): Eukaryota > Metazoa > Chordata > Actinopteri > Salmoniformes > Salmonidae > Oncorhynchus > Oncorhynchus gorbuscha. The sequence continues at coordinate 162,261 of NW_025745987.1, read as the reverse complement.
GATATTACCTACAGACAGAACAGACATGATATTAACTACAGACAGAACAGACATGATATTACCTACAGACAGAACAGACATGATATTACCTACAGACAGACCAGACATGATATTAACTACAGACAGAACAGACATGATATTACCTACAGACAGAACAGACATGATATTACCTACAGACAGAACAGACATGATATTACCTACAGACAGAACAGACATGATATTAACTACAGACAGAACAGACATGATATTACCTACAGACAGAACAGACATTAACTACAGACAGAACAGACATGATATTAACTACAGACAGAACAGACATGATATTACCTACAGACAGAACAGACATGATATTACCTACAGACAGAACAGACATTAACTACAGACAGACATGTTATCGTGATGCTGGACCAGACAGATTACCTACAGACCTGACATTATGTCACCTATATATCTTAAAAGGGTTTTCATCAATTTGATATATCCTTGAAGCCCATTCAAAAACAGAATGAGACAGGATCCAGGAAGTGATGTGGCACTGAGCCACCATGGCCTTTTCTCAATTAGATTTAATCAACTCCTCCGTCCGCTCTCGTCTCCTTTCCAAAAAGGTCAAAGGTAAATCGAGGAGAGAAAGTGGACTACAACGCGCTTGTATGAAATGAGACTCCTCCACAGGTAAATGATGTTTCCAGGGGTCGCAACATGAAAGGTGTAAAGTGATAGACTAGTGTATAGTTGTACAAGACATTTCAGGATAAAAGGAGAAGTAGCGTATCATTTCTCCTCCCAGAAAACAAAGGGCTAGTGTCAGATTTCAAAAGTCTTCGGTGAAAGACTCATGTGGAATACACTTGTGCTTCCTGGTCAAAAGGAGGCTATGGAGGACTCTACTTCCTGGTCTAAAGGAGGCTATGGAGGAGGGGAGGACTCTGCTTCCTGGTCTAAAGGAGGCTATGGAGGAGGAGAGGACTCTACTTCCTGGTCTAAAGGAGGCTATGGAGGAGGGGAGGACTCTACTTCCTGGTCTAAAGGAGGCTATGGAGGAGGGGAGGACTCTACTTCCTGGTCTAAAGGAGGCTATGGAAGAGGGGAGGACTCTGCTTCCTGGTCTAAAGGAGGCTATGGAGGAGGGGAGGACTCTACTTCCTGGTCTAAAGGAGGCTATGGAGGATGGGAGGACTCTACTTCCTGGTCTAAAGGAGGCTATGGAGGAGGGGAGGCTATGGAGGAGGGGAGGATTCTGCTTCTTGGTCTAAAGGAGGCTATGGAGGAGGGGAGGACTCTACTTCCTGGCCTAAAGGAGGCTATGGAGGAGGGGAGGACTCTACTTCCTGGTCTAAAGGAGGCTATGGAGGAGGGGAGGACTCTACTTCCTGGTCTAAAGGAGGCTATGGAGGAGGGGAGGCTATGGAGGAGGGGAGGACTCTGCTTCCTGGTCTAAAGGAGGCTATGGAGGAGGGGAGGACTCTACATCCTGGTCTAAAGGAGGCTATGGAGGAGGGGAGGACCCTGCCTCCTGGCCTAAAGGAGGCTATGGAGGAGGGGAGGACTCTACTTCCTGGTCTAAAGGAGGCTATGGAGGAGGGGAGGACTCTGCTTCCTGGCCTAAAGGAGGCTATGGAGGAGGGGAGGACAGCCTTCTGTTGGCCTACAAACACATTTACACACTCCTCAACAACTTATCAGTTTCCGGGTCACGGAGGACGTACCTGCTGCCAGTGGTGCAGCTTAGACAGGTGTTTCTGAACTAGCAGCTCTTTCCTCTGGAGTTCATTCCGCAGCTCAGACACATCCTGGAGAGAAGAGAGAGGGAGAAGAGATGGACCAGCTGTTAACAGCAGAGGGAGGCTGTCCTAACACCAGAACAGAGAAGAGATGGACTAGCTGTTAACAGCAGAGGGAGGCTGTCCTAACACCAGAACAGAGAAGAGATGGACCAGCTGTTAACAGCAGAGGGAGGCTGTCCTAACACCAGAACAGAGAAGAGATGGACTAGCTGTTAACAGCAGAGGGAGGCTGTCCTTACACCAGAACAGAGAAGAGATGGACTAGCTGTTTGTTAACAGCAGAGGGAGGCTGTCCTTACACCAGAACAGAGAAGAGATGGACTAGCTGTTAACAGCAGAGGGAGGCTGTCCTAACACCAGAACATCCCCATACTAGTGAAGTTTCCCCTTCGGCACAGATCTAAGATAAGCCTCCCTCCCCCAATCCTAACATTAACCATTAGTGGGGAAAATGTAACACTGACCCAAGATCAGCATCTAGTGGCGACTTCACCCTAATCCATATAGAGCCATCAAATTCTAGAACCCATTTCCACTGGTTTTTCTCCCCCATTGTTCCCCTCCAATCAGGGCCTGATTTAGACCTGGGACACCAGTCATTGTTCCCCTCTAATCAGGGCCTGATTTAGACCTGGGACACCAGTCATTGTTCCCCTCTAATCAGGGACCGATTTAGACCTGGGACACCAGTCATTGTTCCCCTCTAATCAGGGCCTGATTTTGACCTGGGACACCAGGTGGGTGATTCCCCTCTAATCAGGGCCTGATTTAGACCTGGGACACCAGTCATTGTTCCCCTCTAATCAGGGCCTGATTTAGACCTGGGACACCAGGTGGGTGATTCCCCTCTAATCAGGGCCTGATTTAGACCTGGGACACCAGGTGGGTGATACCCCTGGTATACAGTATCACCTACCTCTTTGACCACCTGGTCGGGTTTCTGGACTGATAACTGAAGACGCTTCTGCAGGAAGAAACATTCTGTCTGTCTGGCGACATCCAGAAACTTCTGAATACACTGATCCACACCTGGGGAGACAGACAGGTTAGAGAGAGACAGGTTAGAGAGAGAGAGAGACAGGCAGGTTAGAGAGAGACAGTTTAGAGAGAGACAGGTTAGAGAGAGAGAGACTGAGAAACAGACAGGTTAGAGAGAGACAGAGACCGAGAAACAGACAGGTTAGAGAGAGACAGGTTAGAGAGAGAGAGAGACCGAGAAACAGACAGGTTAGAGAGAGACAGGTTAGAGAGAGAGAGAGACCGAGAAACAGACAGGTTAGAGAGAGAGACCGAGAAACAGACAGGTTAGAGAGAGACAGGTTAGAGACAGACAGGTTAGAGAGAGACAGGTTAGAGACAGACAGGTTAGAGAGAGAGAGACTGAGAAACAGACAGGTTAGAGAGAGACAGAGACCGAGAAACAGACAGGTTAGAGAGAGACAGGTTAGAGAGAGAGAGAGACCGAGAAACAGACAGGTTAGAGAGAGACAGGTTAGAGAGAGAGAGAGACCGAGAAACAGACAGGTTAGAGAGAGAGACCGAGAAACAGACAGGTTAGAGAAAGACAGGTTAGAGAGAGAGACCGAGAAACAGACAGGTTAGAGAGACAGACAGGTTAGAGAGAGAGACACAGACAGACAGGTTAGAGAGAGACAGACAGGTTAAAGAGAGACAGGTGAGAGAGACAGACAGGTTAAAGAGAGAGATAGACAGACAGGTTAGAGAGAGAGACAGACAGACAGGTTAGAGCGAGACAGGTTAGAGAGACAGAGACAGGTTAAAGAGAGAGAGACAGAGAGGTGAGAGAGAGAGACAGGTTAGAGCGAGAGACAGGTTAGAGAGAGAGATAGATACAGACAGACAGGTTAGAGAGAGAGACAGACAGGTTAAAGAGAGAGAGACAGACAGGTTAGAGAGAGACAGGTTAGAGCGAGAGACAGGTTAGAGAGAGAGGCAGACAGGTTAGAGAGAGAGAGATAGAAACAGACAGACAGACATGCAAGTCAGTTAATTTTAGATAAGCAAAGTAATAAAATAAATATCAAACTGTTTACAATGCTAACTGCCCCAAGGCTAGCCAACTCTCCTCCTGAATTACTGGACGTGCAGGCATTTGCTACAGCCCTGCTGTAAAACACCTGCTTCTACCAACCAGCTGCTCATCTGGACCCTGATTGGCTAAATCAGGTGTTAAAACAAGGCTGGAGCAAAACCATGCATACCCTGTCGCTATCCAGGAGGATGGTTGTTGGTCACCTAGGATCTCGTCTGGGAGATCTTTTGGGTCGTGAACTTTACTGGTCTCACCTGTCCGAATTTCCTCCTGGTCGGTTCCGTTCACGTAGTCTTGACTCACTAGGGACGCAAAGCAAGCCTGCTGACACAAGACAACTGGTTAACAGTTCATTCCGTTAGCTATACCACGGCTAGCTAGTATCATTCCGTTAGCTAGTATCATTCCGTTAGCTATACCACGGCTAGTATCATTCAGTTAGCTAGTATCATTCCGTTAGCTAGTATCATTCCGTTAGCTATACCACGGCTAGCTAGTATCATTCCGTTAGCTAGTATCATTCCGTTAGCTATACCACGGCTAGTATCATTCCGTTAGCTAGTATCATTCCGTTAGCTATACCATGGCTAGTATCATTCAGTTAGCTAGTATCATTCCGTTAGCTAGTATCATTCCGTTAGCTAGTATCATTCCGTTAGCTATACCACGGCTAGCTAGTATCATTCCGTTAGCTAGTATCATTCCGTTAGCTATACCACGGCTAGTATCATTCCGTTAGCTAGTATCATTCCGTTAGCTAGTATCATTCCGTTAGCTAGTATCATTCCGTTAGCTAGTATCATTCCGTTAGCTATACCACGGCTAGCTAGTATCATTCCGTTAGCTATACCACGGCTAGCTAGTATCATTCCGTTAGCTATACCACGGCTAGCTAGTATCATTCCTTTAGCCAGTATCATTCCGTTAGCTAGTATCATTCCGTTAGCTATACCACGGCTAGCTAGTATCATTCCGTTAGCTAGTATCATTCCGTTAGCCAGTATCATTCCGTTAGCTAGTATCATTCCGTTAGCTAGTATCATTCCGTTAGCTAGTATCATTCCGTTAGCTAGTATCATTCCGTTAGCTATACCACGGCCAGCTAGTATCATTCCGTTAGCTAGTATCATTCCGTTAGCTATACCACGGCCAGCTAGTATCATTCCGTTAGCTATACCACGGCTAGCTAGTATCATTCCGTTAGCTAGTATCATTCCGTTAGCCAGTATCATTCCGTTAGCTAGTATCATTCCGTTAGCTAGTATCATTCCGTTAGCTAGTATCATTCCGTTAGCTATACCACGGCTAACTAGTATCATTCCGTTAGCTATACCACGGCTAGCTAGTATCATTCCGTTAGCTAGTATCATTCCGTTAGCTATACCACGGCCAGCTAGTATCATTCTGTTAGCTATACCACGGCCAGCTAGTATCATTCCGTTAGCTAGTATCATTCCGTTAGCTAGTATCATTCCGTTAGCTATACCACGGCTAACTAGTATCATTCCGTTAGCTAGTATCATTCCGTTAGCTAGTATCATTCCGTTAGCTAGTATCATTCCGTTAGCTAGTATCATTCCGTTAACTAGTATCATTCCGTTAGCTAGTATCATTCCGTTAGCTAGTATCATTCCGTTAGCTAGTATCATTCCGTTAGCTATACCACAGCTAGCTAGTATCATTCCGTTAGCTATACCACGGCTAGCTAGTATCATTCCGTTAGCTATACCACGGCTAGTATCATTCCGTTAGCTAGTATCATTCCGTTAGCTAGTATCATTCCGTTAGCTATACCACGGCTAACTAGTATCATTCCGTTAGCTAGTATCATTCCGTTAGCTAGTATCATTCCGTTAGCTATACCACGGCTAACTAGTATCATTCCGTTAGCTATACCACGGCTAGCTAGTATCATTCTGTTAGCTATACCACGGCTAACTAGTATCATTCCGTTAGCTAGTATCATTCCGTTAGCTAGTATCATTCCGTTAGCTATACCACGGCTAGCTAGTATCATTCCGTTAGCTAGTATCATTCCGTTAGCTAGTATCATTCCGTTAGCTATACCACGGCTAACTAGTATCATTCCGTTAGCTAGTATCATTCCGTTAGCTAGTATCATTCCGTTAGCTAGTATCATTCCGTTAGCTAGTATCATTCCGTTAGCTAGTATCATTCCGTTAGCTATACCACGGCTAGCTAGTATCATTCCGTTAGCTATACCACGGCTAGCTAGTATCATTCCGTTAGCTATACCACGGCTAGTATCATTCCGTTAGCTAGTATCATTCCGTTAGCTAGTATCATTCTGTTAGCTATATCATTCGTTAGCTAACTAGTATCATTCCGTTAGCTAGTATCATTCCGTTAGCTAGTATCATTCCGTTAGCTATACCACGGCTAACTAGTATCATTCCGTTAGCTAGTATCATTCCGTTAGCTAGTATCATTCCGTTAGCTATACCACGGCTAACTAGTATCATTCCGTTAGCTAGTATCATTCCGTTAGCTAGTATCATTCCGTTAGCTATACCACGGTATCATTCCGTTAGCTAGTATCATTCCGTTAGCTAGTATCATTCCGTTAGCTATACCACGGCTATCATTCTGTTAGCTATACCACGGCTAGCTAGTATCATTCCGTTAGCTATACCACGGCTAACTAGTATCATTCCGTTAGCTAGTATCATTCCGTTAGCTAGTATCATTCCGTTAGCTATACCACGGCTAGCTAGTATCATTCCGTTAGCTAGTATCATTCCGTTAGCTAGTATCATTCCGTTAGCTATACCACGGCTAACTAGTATCATTCCGTTAGCTAGTATCATTCCGTTAGCTAGTATCATTCCGTTAGCTAGTATCATTCCGTTAGCTATACCACGTTAGCTAGTATCATTCCGTTAGCTATACCACGGCTAGCTAGTATCATTCCGTTAGCTATACCACGGTTAGCTGTTGCTCTCGTAGCTAGTATCATTCCGTTAGCTCGTCTACCAGAGCTAGTATCATTCCGTTAGCTATACCACGGCTGGTTGCCCTGTTCCCCGGAGTTGGGGCTCCAGATAGTAGTCCCGGCTGACCCGGGCCGCCGACAGGGTGAGGACCAGCGGACTGCTGGCCGGGGAACATCCCGCTGCCCATGGAGGAAGACATACTGGATGGTTGTTTGCAGTGTTGCCAACTAAATTACGTTGTGATGTCATTGCGTGATAACGTAAAATTTACGTCTTTACGTATAATACGCAATAACGTTATTGAAATAGACTGGCAAAATAAATATGGTTTGACATTTGTTCAGGTGCAGAGTCCCACTCTTTTCTGTACTTCTTCTGGCTGTCCACTTTTGATTGAGAGAATATGTTGATTGATGTTGTAAGTTCTGTTCAAGATCAAACATTCGCGAGCAACTATATTCATTGGGTTTGCTGCAGGCGTCACTCACAATACACCATTGCAGCCAGGCAGTGTGTGACAAGTCGACTGAGGGGGAAATGTGGTGTCACTTTTCAAAAGAGAAATCTAATTTTTTAAAAGTAGCAAAGGGGGAAAAATAAATAAATTTGACATTTGTTCAGCGTTTGAGCTGTCCACTTTTCAGTCATGTTGCTAAAAGTTCCAAACTCACAACCCAGTAGCCAGGCATGGCTGAGTTACAAGAGTGCTACAACTTGTGTGACAGAAGGACCACTGTTGCAAGGTGCTGTTTGAAAAAAAAAAAAAGCTAAATTTGTTGCCAGGGTAGTCTGAAAAGTTGATAAATATAGCAACTAGGACATGCCACACTGGGTGAGGAATGTAATAGGTTCTACTCAATTAAAACAATTAGTGATTTACACTATAATATAGTGACAAGACACATTGATCCCCCAAAATGGTTTTTATCGGTGTTTTATTTAAATGACATGTAAATATTGGCAATAATAATATTTGACAGTTTTTGTTTTGCAGAAGTGCATACCAACTTCAGCATTAGTTTCTCCCACAACTACTGGACAGAAGAGGTTGGTTAACTGACTGTCACTGAAGCCTCGTTTTTACCCTACTATGCATCGCAAGAACGCTACGCAGAAAAGGCCATCCTGCGTTCTTCCAGTTATAAATTGCAGGGCTGCGTAGTGTCACTTTGCATAGTTACCGTTCCGAAACAAGATTAAAGTCGACTGTGGTATTTTGGAAGCAGAGAGTGCAGAATAACTGTAGTTAAAACAGGACTTAATTTGGATCCAGTTCCACTGCACTCTGACTGCAAACTGTTTTGGTAGGATACGATACGATATACCTTGTAGGGTAGGATACGATATACCTTGTCAATTTACATAAATTCAGTTTCTCAATGAATACGTATGTAGGCTATAAACTAGGCTCGAGAGGGAATTAGTTACATGTGCTGGGGCACTGGGGTGGAAATGTCCTCTTCTCCTCCTCTCCTCTCGATGCACAGCAGGCTACTACCAGATGACTCAGGATACATCCCAAATAGCAGCCTATTCCCTATATAGTTCACTACTTTAGACCAGACTCCTATGGGGAGGGAATAAGGTGCTATTTGGGAAGCAGTCTGTAAATCTACACAGTACCAGTGTCTCTGTCTCTACAGAATAATCCTTCTCCAGCCAGCTCAGTGTGTGTAGGTGTGGTGTGTGTGTGTGTCTTCAGGCTTGGTTGGCCAGTCCAGCAGCGAACTCGACCAGTGTTCGTGTCGGTCTCCCAGACATTCCTTTCTTCAGGTAGGGAACCTGGAGAGAGACAAACAGTGAGAGAGAATCTAAAAAGAGAAAAGTGTATTGTTTATGTCCAACAGGACAAGAGCCAGCGTCTCTCAGCAATCCAACCCCTCAGCCGGACAGAACAGAGGGGTGGTTCTAGAACACTAACAGAAGGGGTTGTGGTCGTCATGGTTCTAGAACACTAACAGAAGGGGTTGTGGTCGTCATGGTTCTAGAACACTAACAGAAGGGGTTGTGGTCGTCATGGTTCTAGAACACTAACAGAAGGGGTTGTGGTCGTCATGGTTCTAGAACACTAACAGAAGGGGTTGTGGTCGTCATGGTTCTAGAACACTAACAGAAGGGGTTGTGGTTGTCATGGTTCTAGAACACTAACAGAAGCAGTTGTGTTTGTCATGGTTCTAGAACACTAACAGAAGGGGTTGTGGTTGTCATGGTTCTAGAACACTAACAGAAGCAGTTGTGGTTGTCATGGTTCTAGAACACTAACAGAAGGGGTTGTGGTTGTCATGGTTCTAGAACACTAACAGAAGGGGTTGTGGTTGTCATGGTTTTAGAACACTAACAGAAGGGGTTGTGGTTGTCATGGTTCTAGAACACTAACAGAAGGGGTTGTGGTTGTCATGGTTCTAGAACACTAACAGAAGCAGTTGTGATAGATGTGTCATTCTGATCATGCGCTCCATGACCGACAGAGCTAGTTCGTTAGCTAGCCAGTAACTCCTCCAGTGTGTGTTGATGTTCGTTAGCTAAGCTAGTCACTGTAGCTCCTCCAGTGTGTGTTGTCATAGCTAGTACGTTAGCTAAGCTAGCCACTGTAGCTAGCCAGTAACTCCTCCAGTATGTGTTGTGGTGTCTTAGCTAGTACGTTAGCTAAGCTAGCCACTGTAGCAGGCCAGTAACTCCTCCAGTATGTGTTGATGTGTCTTAGCTAGTACGTTAGCTAAGCTAGCCACTGTAGCTAGCCAGTAACTCCTCCAGTATGTGTTGTGGTGTCTTAGCTAGCTACGTTAGTGTGTGTTGATGTTCTAAGCTAGCCACTGTAGCAGGCCAGTAACTCCTCCAGTATGTGTTGATGTGTCTTAGCTAGTACGTTAGCTAAGCTAGCCAGTAACTCCTCCAGTGTGTGTTGATGTTCGTTAGCTAAGCTAGCCACTGTAGCAGGCCAGTAACTCCTCCAGTATGTGTTGATGTGTCTTAGCTAGTACGTTAGCTAAGCTAGCCAGTAACTCCTCCAGTGTGTGTTGATGTTCGTTAGCTAAGCTAGCCACTGTAGCTAGCCAGTAACTCCTCCAGTATTTGTGAAGTCATTTCACAGGAAGCTGTAGAGGTCAATATGAAACTTCTGCAGCCAAATATCTTCTTCATTGATTTGTTTTTAAGGATGAACTGACCTGGTATGACGCTGCATTGATCAGTTCTACAGTTTAAAGCCTTTATTTTAGCGTCCCCCCCCCCTAAAGTCAACCTTTAAACTGTAGTGTTTTATGTTTTAAGCCTTTATTTTAGCGCCCCCTAAAGTCAAACTTTAAACTGTAGTGTTTTATGTTTTAAGCCTTTATTTTAGCGCCCCCCCCTAAAGTCAAACTTTAAACTGTAGTGTTTTATGTTTTATGTTTTAAGCCTTTATTTTAGCGTCCCCCCCCTAAAGTCAACCTTTAAACTGTAGTGTTTTATGTTTTAAGCCTTTATTTTAGCGCCCCCCTAAAGTCAACCTTTAAACTGTAGTGTTTTATGTTTTAAGCCTTTATTTTAGCGCCCCCCCTAAAGTCAACCTTTAAACTGTAGTGTTTTATGTTGTACATGTTTTAAGCCTTTATTTTAGCGTCCCCCCTAAAGTCAACCTTTAAACTGTAGTGTTTTATGTTTTAAGCCTTTATTTTAGCGTCCCCCCCCCCTAAAGTCAACCTTTAAACTGTAGTGTTTTATGTTTTAAGCTTTGTGTGCTGCCATTTTGGCCAGGTCTCTTTTGGAAAAGATCATTCAACTCAGTGAGACGAACCCCGGTAAAATCAATACAAAAATCAAAATCAGCTCTAAGATCAATGTTCCAGAAGACTCTACCGTACCTCGTCCTTATTGGTCATCACCCCGGCGATGTCCAGGTGCGCCCAATGAGGAGCCGTCACAAACTCCCTCAGAAACGCTGCCGCCGTGCAGGCTCCGCCAGAACTACACACACGCACACGCACACGCACACACACACACACACACACACACACACACACACACACACACACACACACACACACACACACACACACACACACACACACAAGATGGCATTAACACAGAAGTTGTTTAGGGTTGTTTCTAGATGTTACCTGTGTATGTGTGTGTGTGTGTGTTAAGCTTTGTGTGTATGTATGTGTGTGTGTGTGTAAAAGTGTGTGTGTGTGTGTGTAAAATCAATACAAAAATCTGTGTGTCTGTGTGTCTGTGTGTCTGTGTGTCTGTGTGTCTGTGTGTGTTCTTACCGGCTGTACTTGCCAACGTTGTTGAGGTCGCCAGCTGGCAATCAGTGACCTGTCTGGTGTAATGTTGAAACAACGGCATCCTCCACACCCGGTCTCCTGTTACCACACTGGCCTAACACAGAGACACCACAGTGTGTTTATAACCCTCCATACCCTGTCTCCTAACACAGAGAGACACCACAGTGTGTATGTAACCCTCCATACCCTGTCTCCTAACACAGAGAGACACCACAGTGTGTTTATAACCCTCCATACCCTGTCTCCTAACACAGAGAGACACCACAGTGTGTATGTAACCCTCCATACCCTGTCTCCTAACACAGAGAGACACCACAGTGTGTATGTAACCCTCCATACCCTGTCTCCTAACACAGAGAGACACCACAGTGTGTATGTAACCCTCCATACCCTGTCTCCTAACACAGAGAGACACCACAGTGTGTTTATAACCCTCCATACCCTGTCTCCTAACACAGAGAGACACCACAGTGTGTATGTAACCCTCCATACCCTGTCTCCTAACACAGAGAGACACCACAGTGTGTATGTAACCCTCCATGGCACAGAAACCACAGGGGCATTTCCACGTGCTCCTCGTCAGAAGGGAAATATGAATTTCAGATCTTTTCAGTTCATAATATTGTGCAAAATAATGTTTTTTTTCCAAACAAGTTCAATACATTTTAGTTGATTTCCAAAGATGAGACATTTTGATAGAAGAACCCAACGTACCCAATTATAATAGAGGATGGCTTTTCAGTGTGTGTGTGTGTGTGTGTGTGTGTGTGTGTGTGTGTGTGTGTGTGTGTGTGTGTGTGTGTGTTACCTTGTGAAGCTGTTCCCAGAGCCAGTCAGAGTTGGTGAAGACTCCTGTCGCTGCTGAACCCAGAGCAACATCCATCGCTCCTGAGAGACAGAGAGAAAACACGAGTGACCAATAGACTAGCCAGTTAGTGAACAACATCTATCGCTCCTGGGAGAAAACACGAGTGACCAATAGACTAGCCAGTTAGTGAACAACATCTATCGCTCCTGGGAGAAAACACGAGTGACCAATAGACTAGCCAGTTAGTGAACAACATCTATCGCTCCTGGGAGAAAACACGAGTGACCAATAGACTAGCCAGTTAGTGAACAACATCTATCGCTCCTGGGAGAAAACACGAGTGACCAATAGACTAGCCAGTTAGTGAACAACATCTATCGCTCCTGGGAGAAAACACGAGTGACCAATAGACTAGCCAGTTAGTGAACAACATCTATCGCTCCTGGGAGAAAACACGAGTGACCAATAGACTAGCCAGTTAGTGAACAACATCTATCGCTCCTGGGAGAAAACACGAGTGACCAATAGACTAGCCAGTTAGTGAACAACATGGCCGTCTCACCAACACACTAACCAGTGAGGAACTAACCAGTGAGGGAACTAACCAGTGAGGGTACTAACCAGTGAGGGTACTAACCAGTGAGGGTACTAACCAGTGAGGGAACTAACCAGTGAGGGACTAACCAGTGAGGGAACTAACCAGTGAGGGTACTAACCAGTGAGGGTAGAGTAGGTACAGCGTTGACGATGGCCCTGGGGAAAACTGTGAGTGACAGAGAGCATCTGTTAGGACCAACCGTCCTCTGCGTCTGGGTCCACCTAAACACAGTGACCACAGACTACCAGTTAGTGAACACACACACACACACACACACACACACCATTTGATGTAAGCAAAGACCTGTATGGTTTAGTAGCCACGGTAACAAAGACCTGTATGGTTTAGTAGCCACGGTAACAAAGACCTGTATGGTTTAGTAGCCACGGTAACAAAGACCTGTATGGTTTAGTAACGGTAACACACACACCTGTATGGTTTAGAGCCACGGTAACAAAGACCTGTATGGTTTAGTTGCCACGGTAACAAAGACCTGTATGGTTTAGTAGCCACGGTAACAGATACCTGTATGGTTTAGTAGCGATGGTAACAAATACCTGCAGGTTTAGTATCCACGGTAACAAAGACCTGTATGGTTTAGTAGCCACGGTAACAAAGACCTGTATGGTTTAGTAGCCACGGTAACAAAGACCTGTATGGTTTAGTAGCCACGGTAACAAAGACCTGTATGGTTTAGTTGCCACAGTAACAAAGACCTGTATGGTTTAGTAGCCACAGTAACAAAGACCTGTATGGTTTAGTAGCCACGGTAACAAAGACCTGTATGGTTTAGTAGCCACGGTAACAAAGACCTGTATGGTTTAGTAGCCACGGTAACACACACACCTGTATGGTTTAGTAGCCACGGTAACAAAGACCTGTATGGTTTAGTAGCCACGGTAACACACACACCTGTATGGTTTAGTTGCCACGGTAACAAAGACCTGTATGGTTTAGTTGCCACGGTAACAAAGACCTGTATGGTTTAGTAGCCACGGTAACAGATACCTGTATGGTTTAGTAGCGATGGTAACAAATACCTGCAGGTTTAGTATCCACGGTAACAAAGACCTGTATGGTTTAGTAGCCACGGTAACAAAGACCTGTATGGTTTAGTAGCCACGGTAACAAAGACCTGTATGGTTTAGTAGCCACGGTAACAAAGACCTGTATGGTTTAGTTGCCACAGTAACAAAGACCTGTATGGTTTAGTAGCCACAGTAACAAAGACCTGTATGGTTTAGTTGCCACGGTAACAAAGACCTGTATGGTTTAGTAGCCACGGTAACAAAGACCTGTATGGTTTAGTTGCCACGGTAACAGATACCTGTATGGTTTAGTTGCCACGGTAACAGATACCTGTATGGTTTAGTAGCTACGGTAACAGATACCTGTATGGTTTAGTAGCCACAGTAACAAAGACCTGTATGGTTTAGTAGCCACAGTAACAAAGACCTGTATGGTTTAGTTGCCACGGTAACAAAGACCTGTATGGTTTAGTAGCCACGGTAACAGATACCTGTATGGTTTTGCCGTTCTTGGCGGTGACGACGTCTCCAGGCTTGTTGGCTTTCCCACTGGGCATGTTCTCACAGAGAGGTGCTAGACCTGTTAAGAACACACATTACTACTTCCTGTGGAGAAACCACTACTTCCTGTGGAGAAACCTCTAGCAGACAAGCTGCAGGTCACAGAGAGGTGCTAGACCTGGGGGTTAATAACACACATTACCACTTCCTGTGGAGAAACCACTACTTCCTGTGGAGAAACCTCTAGGAGACAAGCTGCAGGTCACAGAGAGGTGCTAGACCTGGGGGGTTAATAACACACATTACCACTTCCTGTGGAGAAACCACTACTTCCTGTAGAGAAACCTCTAGGAGACAAGCTGCAGGTCACAGAGAGGTGCTAGACCTGTTAATAACACACATTACCACTTCCTGTGGAGAAACCACTACTTCCTGTGGAGAAAACTCTAGCAGACAAGCTGCAGGTCACAGAGAGGTGCTAGACCTGGGGGGTTAATAACACACATTACCACTTCCTGTGGAGAAACCACTACTTCCTGTGGAGAAACCTCTAGGAGACAAGCTGCAGGTCACAGAGAGGTGCTAGACCTGTTAATAACACACATTACTACTTCCTGTGGAGAAACCTCTAGGAGACAAGCTGCAGGTCACAGAGAGGTGCTAGACCTGGGGGGTTAATAACACACATTACCACTTCCTGTGGAGAAACCACTACTTCCTGTGGAGAAACCTCTAGGAGACAAGCTGCAGGTCACAGAGAGGTGCTAGACCTGGGGGGTTAATAACACACATTACCACTTCCTGTGGAGAAACCACTACTTCCTGTAGAGAAACCTCTAGGAGACAAGCTGCAGGTCACAGAGAGGTGCTAGACCTGTTAATAACACACATTACCACTTCCTGTGGAGAAACCACTACTTCCTGTGGAGAAAACTCTAGCAGACAAGCTGCAGGTCACAGAGAGGTGCTAGACCTGGGGGGTTAATAACACACATTACCACTTCCTGTGGAGAAACCACTACTTCCTGTGGAGAAACCTCTAGGAGACAAGCTGCAGGTCACAGAGAGGTGCTAGACCTGTTAATAACACACATTACTACTTCCTGTGGAGAAACCTCTAGGGACAAGCTGCAGGTCACAGAGAGGTGCTAGACCTGGGGGTTAATAACACATTACCACTTCCTGTGGAGAAACCACTACTTCCTGTGGAGAAACCTCTAGGAGACAAGCTGCAGGTCACAGAGAGGTGCTAGACCTGGGGGTTAATAACACACATTACCACTTCCTGTGGAGAAACCACTACTTCCTGTGGAGAAACCTCTAGGAGACAAGCTGCAGGTCACAGAGAGGTGCTAGACCTGTTAATAACACACATTACCACTTCCTGTGGAGAAACCACTACTTCCTGTGGAGAAAACTCTAGCAGACAAGCTGCAGGTCACAGAGAGGTGCTAGACCTGGGGGGTTAATAACACACATTACCACTTCCTGTGGAGAAACCACTACTTCCTGTGGAGACCTCTAGGAGACAAGCTGCAGGTCACAGAGAGGTGCTAGACCTGTTAATAACACACATTACTACTTCCTGTGGAGAAACCTCTAGGAGACAAGCTGCAGGTCACAGAGAGGTGCTAGACCTGGGGGGTTAATAACACACATTACCACTTCCTGTGGAGAAACCACTACTTCCTGTGGAGAAACCTCTAGGAGACAAGCTGCAGGTCACAGAGAGGTGCTAGACCTGTTAATAACACACATTACTACTTCCTGTGGAGAAACCTCTAGGAGACAAGCTGCAGGTCACAGAGAGGTGCTAGACCTGGGGGTTAATAACACACATTAGACTTCCTGTGGAGAAACCTCTAGAAGCTGCAGGTCACAGAGAGGTGCTAGACCTGGGGTTAATAACACACATTACTACTTCCTGTGGAGAAACCTCTACTTCCTGTGGAGCAACCTCTAGGAGACAAGCTGCAGGTCACAGAGAGTTGCTAGACCTGTTAATAACACACATTACTACTTCCTGTGGAGAAACCACTACTTCCTGTGGAGAAACTTCTAGGAGACAAGCTGCAGGTCAAACTATAAACCTCTAGCAGACAAGCTGCAGACCAAACTAGAAACCTCTAGCAGACAAGCTGCAGACCAAACTAGAAACCTCTAACAGACAAGCTGCAGACCAAACTAGAAACCTCTAGCAGACAAGCTGCAGACCAAACTAGAGACCTCTAGGAGACAAGCTGCAGACCAAACTAGAGACCTCTACAAGCTGCAGACCAAACTAAAACTCTAGAGACAAGCTGCAGACCAAACTAGAAACCTCTAGCAGACAAGCTGCAGACCAAACTAGAAACCTCTAGCTGCAGACCAAACTAGAGACCTCTAGCTGCAGACCAAACTAGAAACCTCTAGGAGACAAGCTGCAGACCAAACTAGAAACCTCTAGCTGCAGACCAAACTAGAAACCTCTAGCAGACAAGCTGCAGACCAAACTAGAAACCTCTAGCTGCAGACCAAACTAGAGACCTCTAGCTGCAGACCAAACTAGAGACCTCTAGCAGACAAGCTGCAGACCAAACTAGAAACCTCTAGCAGACAAGCTGCAGACCAAACTAGAGACCTCTAGCTGCAGACCAAACTAGAAACCTCTAGCTGCAGACAAGCTGCAGCTGCAGACCAAACTAGAGACCTCTAGCTGCAGACCAAACTAGAGACCTCTAGCTGCAGACCAAACTAGAAACCTCTAACAGACAAGCTGCAGACCAAACTAGAAACCTCTAGCTGACAAGACAGGTCAAACTAGAAACCTCTAGGAGACAAGCTGCAGACCAAACTAGAAACCTCTAGCTGCAGACCAAACTAGAAACCTCTAGCTGCAGACCAAACTAGAAACCTCTAGGAGACAAGCTGCAGGTCAAACTAGAAACCTCTAGGAGACAAGCTGCAGGTCAAACTAGAAACCTCTAGCAAGCTGCAGACCAAACTAGAAACCTCTAACAGACAAGCTGCAGACCAAACTAGAAACCTCTAGCTGCAGACCAAACTAGAAACCTCTAGCTGCAGACCAAACTAGAAACCTCTAGACAAGCAAAACTAGAAACCTCTAGCTGCAGACCAAACTAGAAACCTCTAGCTGCAGACCAAACTAGAAACCTCTAGCTGCAGACCAAACTAGAGACCTCTAGCTGCAGACCAAACTAGAAACCTCTAGCTGCAGACCAAACTAGAAACCTCTAGCTGCAGACCAAACTAGAACCTCTAGCTACAAGCTGCAGACCAAACTAGAAACCTCTAGCAGACAAGCTGCAGACCAAACTAGAAACCTCTAGCAGACAAGCTGCAGACCAAACTAGAAACCTCTAGACAAGCTGCAGACCAAACTAGAGACCTCTACCAAACTAGAAACCTCTAGCAGACAAGCTGCAGACCAAACTAGAAACCTCTAGGAGACAAGCTGCAGACCAAACTAGAAACCTCTAGGAGACAAGCTGCAGACCAAACTAGAAACCTCTAGAGACAAGCTGCAGACCAAACTAGAAACCTCTAACAGACAAGCTGCAGACCAAACTAGAAACCTAGGAGACAAGCTGCAGACCAAACTAGAGACCTCTAGCTGCAGACCAAACTAGAAACCTCTAGGAGACAAGCTGCAGACAAGCTCCAGCTGCAGACCAAACTAGAAACCTCTAGCTGCAGACCAAACTAGAGACCTCTAGCTGCAGACCAAACTAGAAACCTCTAGCTGCAGACCAAACTAGAAACCTCTAGCTGCAGACCAAACTAGAAACCTCTAGCTGCAGACCAAACTAGAAACCTCTAGCTGCAGACCAAACTAGAGACCTCTAGGAGACAAGCTGCAGACCAAACTAGAGACCTCTAACAGACAGCTGCAGACCAAACTAGAAACCTCTAGCTGACAAGACCAAACTAGAAACCTCTAGCTGCAGACCAAACTAGAAACCTCTAGGAGACAAGCTGCAGACCAAACTAGAAACCTCCAGCAGACAAGCTGCAGACCAAACTAGAAACCTCTAGCTGCAGGTCAAACTAGAAACCTCTAGGAGACAAGCTGCAGACCAAACTAGAGACCTCTAGCTGCAGACCAAACTAGAAACCTCTAGCAGACAAGCTGCAGACCAAACTAGAAACCTCTAGCAGACAAGCTGCAGACCAAACTAGAAACCTCTAGCAGACAAGCTGCAGACCAAACTAGAGACCTCTAGCTGCAGACCAAACTAGAAACCTCTAGCAGACAAGCTGCAGACCAAACTAGAAACCTCTAGGAGACAAGCTGCAGACCAAACTAGAAACCTCTAGCTGCAGACCAAACTAGAAACCTCTAGGAGACAAGCTGCAGACCAAACTAGAAACTCAAGCTGCAGACCAAACTAGAGACCTCTAGGAGACAAGCTGCAGACCAAACTAGAAACCTCTAGCAGACAAGCTGCAGACCAAACTAGAAACCTCTAGGAGACAAGCTGCAGACCAAACTAGAAACCTCTAGCAGACAAGCTGCAGACCAAACTAGAAACCTCTAGCTGCAGACCAAACTAGAAACCTCTAGGAGACAAGCTGCAGACCAAACTAGAAACCTCTAGCTGCAGACCAAACTAGAAACCTCTAGCTGCAGACCAAACTAGAGACCTCAAGCTGCACCAAACTAGAAACCTCTAGCAGACAAGCTGCAGACCAAACTAGAAACCTCTAGCAGACCAAACTAGAAACCTCTAGGAGACAAGCTGCAGACCAAACTAGAAACCTCTAGCAGACAAGCTGCAGACCAAACTAGAAACCTCTAGCAGACAAGAGACTGCAGACCAAACTAGAGACCTCTAGCAGACAAGCTGCAGACCAAACTAGAGACCTCTAGCAGACAAGCTGCAGACCAAACTAGAGACCTCTAGGAGACAAGCTGCAGGTCAAACTAGAAACCTCTAACAGACAAGCTGCAGACCAAACTAGAAACCTCTAGCAGACAAGCTGCAGACCAAACTAGAAACCTCTAGCAGACAAGCTGCAGACCAAACTAGAAACCTCTAGCAGACAAGCTGCAGACCAAACTAGAAACCTCTAGCAGACCAAACTAGAAACCTCTAGCTGCAGACCAAACTAGAGACCTCTAGCAGACCAAACTAGAAACCTCTAGCTACAAGCTGCAGACCAAACTAGAAACCTCTAGCTGCAGACCAAACTAGAAACCTCTAGCTGCAGACCAAACTAGAGACCTCTAGCTGCAGACCAAACTAGAAACCTCTAGCAGACAAGCTGCAGACCAAACTAGAAACCTCTAGCAGACAAGCTGCAGACCAAACTAGAGACCTCTAGCTGCAGACCAAACTAGAGACCTCTAGCAGACAAGCTGCAGACCAAACTAGAAACCTCTAGCAGACAAGCTGCAGACCAAACTAGAAACCTCTAGCTGCAGACCAAACTAGAAACCTCTAACAGACAAGCTGCAGACCAAACTAGAGACCTCTAGCTGCAGACCAAACTAGAAACCTCTAGGAGACAAGCTGCAGACCAAACTAGAGACCTCTAACAGACAAGCTGCAGACCAAACTAGAGACCTCTAGCTGCAGACCAAACTAGAGACCTCTAGCTGCAGACCAAACTAGAGACCTCTAGCTGCAGACCAAACTAGAGACCTCTAGGAGACAAGCTGCAGACCAAACTAGAGACCTCTAGCTGCAGACCAAACTAGAGACCTCTAGCTGCAGACCAAACTAGAAACCTCTAGGAGACAAGCTGCAGACCAAACTAGAAACCTCTAGCTGCAGACCAAACTAGAAACCTCTAGCTGCAGACCAAACTAGAGACCTCTAGGAGACAAGCTGCAGACCAAACTAGAAACCTCTAGGAGACAAGCTGCAGACCAAACTAGAAACCTCTAGGAGACAAGCTGCAGACCAAACTAGAAACCTCTAACAGACAAGCTGCAGACCAAACTAGAAACCTCTAGGAGACAAGCTGCAGACCAAACTAGAAACCTCTAGCTGCAGACCAAACTAGAAACCTCTAGCTGCAGACCAAACTAGAGACCTCTAGCTGCAGACCAAACTAGAGACCTCTAGCTGCAGACCAAACTAGAAACCTCTAGGAGACAAGCTGCAGACCAAACTAGAGACCTCTAGCTGCAGACCAAACTAGAAACCTCTAGCTGCAGACCAAACTAGAAACCTCTAGCTGCAGACCAAACTAGAAACCTCTAGCTGCAGACCAAACTAGAAACCTCTAGCTGCAGACCAAACTAGAAACCTCTAGGAGACAAGCTGCAGACCAAACTAGAGACCTCTAGCTGCAGACCAAACTAGAAACCTCTAGCTGCAGACCAAACTAGAAACCTCTAGCTGCAGACCAAACTAGAAACCTCTAGCAGACAAGCTGCAGACCAAACTAGAGACCTCTAGCTGCAGACCAAACTAGAAACCTCTAGCTGCAGACCAAACTAGAAACCTCTAGGAGACAAGCTGCAGACCAAACTAGAAACCTCTAGCTGCAGACCAAACTAGAGACCTCTAGCTGCAGACCAAACTAGAAACCTCTAGCTGCAGACCAAACTAGAAACCTCTAGGAGACAAGCTGCAGACCAAACTAGAGACCTCTAGCAGACAAGCTGCAGACCAAACTAGAAACCTCTAACAGACAAGCTGCAGACCAAACTAGAAACCTCTAGCAGACAAGCTGCAGGTCAAACTAGAAACCTCTAGCAGACAAGCTGCAGACCAAACTAGAAACCTCTAGCTGCAGACCAAACTAGAAACCTCTAGCAGACAAGCTGCAGACCAAACTAGAAACCTCTAGCTGCAGACCAAACTAGAAACCTCTAGCTGCAGACCAAACTAGAGACCTCTAGCTGCAGACCAAACTAGAAACCTCTAGCTGCAGACCAAACTAGAAACCTCTAGGAGACAAGCTGCAGACCAAACTAGAGACCTCTAGCTGCAGACCAAACTAGAGACCTCTAGCTGCAGACCAAACTAGAGACCTCTAGCTGCAGACCAAACTAGAAACCTCTAGCTGCAGACCAAACTAGAAACCTCTAGGAGACAAGCTGCAGACCAAACTAGAGACCTCTAGCAGACAAGCTGCAGACCAAACTAGAAACCTCTAGCAGACAAGCTGCAGACCAAACTAGAGACCTCTAGCAGACAAGCTGCAGACCAAATTAGAAACCTCTAGCAGACAAGCTGCAGACCAAACTAGAGACCTCTAGCAGACAAGCTGCAGACCAAACTAGAGACCTCTAGCAGACAAGCTGCAGACCAAACTAGAGACCTCTAGGAGACAAGCTGCAGGTCAAACTAGAAACCTCTAACAGACAAGCTGCAGACCAAACTAGAGACCTCTAGCTGCAGACCAAACTAGAAACCTCTAGGAGACAAGCTGCAGACCAAACTAGAGACCTCTAACAGACAAGCTGCAGACCAAACTAGAGACCTCTAGCTGCAGACCAAACTAGAGACCTCTAGCTGCAGACCAAACTAGAGACCTCTAGCTGCAGACCAAACTAGAAACCTCTAGGAGACAAGCTGCAGACCAAACTAGAGACCTCTAGCTGCAGACCAAACTAGAGACCTCTAGCTGCAGACCAAACTAGAAACCTCTAGGAGACAAGCTGCAGACCAAACTAGAAACCTCTAGCTGCAGACCAAACTAGAGACCTCTAGGAGACAAGCTGCAGACCAAACTAGAAACCTCTAGGAGACAAGCTGCAGACCAAACTAGAAACCTCTAGGAGACAAGCTGCAGACCAAACTAGAAACCTCTAACAGACAAGCTGCAGACCAAACTAGAAACCTCTAGGAGACAAGCTGCAGACCAAACTAGAAACCTCTAGCTGCAGACCAAACTAGAAACCTCTAGCTGCAGACCAAACTAGAGACCTCTAGCTGCAGACCAAACTAGAGACCTCTAGCTGCAGACCAAACTAGAAACCTCTAGGAGACAAGCTGCAGACCAAACTAGAGACCTCTAGCTGCAGACCAAACTAGAGACCTCTAGCTGCAGACCAAACTAGAAACCTCTAGCTGCAGACCAAACTAGAAACCTCTAGCTGCAGACCAAACTAGAAACCTCTAGCAGACAAGCTGCAGACCAAACTAGAAACCTCTAGGAGACAAGCTGCAGACCAAACTAGAGACCTCTAGCTGCAGACCAAACTAGAAACCTCTAGCTGCAGACCAAACTAGAAACCTCTAGCTGCAGACCAAACTAGAAACCTCTAGCAGACAAGCTGCAGACCAAACTAGAGACCTCTAGCTGCA